>NC_090440.1:1658448519-1658748974 GCF_031143425.1 Pleurodeles waltl
TTTACATAGGAGCACTTGCACTTTAGCACTGGATAGCAGTGGTAAAGTGCCCAGAGTAACAAAAGCAGCAAAAACAGAGTCCAGCACACATCAACAACCTGGGAGCAGAGGCAAAAGGTAGGGGAGACCACGCCAAGGATTCCAAGTCTAACATCGTGTCAATGCTTAGTTTGTGACGATAAATGTTTAAGATAAGTTCAGGTTAGGATAGATAGCTGTAGGGGTAAGTTTAGATAAGTTAGTATAGGTTAGTTTAGTGTACGATAGTGTCTAGGTTACGTTGTAATAAGGTGTTGTTTTAATGTTTCAATAAATCCTGTTAATTTTAGATAATTGTGTCTCCATTTTGTTTGAGTGCCTGGGTGTTCTCATATGTGCACTGGCCAAATTCGAGGACTGCCTTAGGGTATGCTTTCTGTATTAATTTACATGTATGACTAAGATGCTGTCTGATTGACTGCAATATGACATCAGCTACTCAAAGCATTTGTCATCCCCAGTTCCTGACATTCACATTGTGTATGAATACAGACTCTTTGACAAGTAAGTATGGAACTTCAACTGTCATCGGTGAGGTTTGTCAGAAGAAATCTTGTAAAGTGTGGCACATATTTCTTAAACTTATTTGGGGCATGTATCCTGGCACACTCACAGCTTCCCATCTCTGATCAAGTTTGCCTCTTCTGTTTCACACATATTAGTTGTACTGGTGCTCTCATCAGGGAAAATTCCACACATTTGGTTCTCACCCAATAATTCCATAGGTCAACTTGCATAGTATCTGTTCAGTACATGTTTTTAAGGCTCTGTAACATGGTTGTAGCCCACAACACCATTAGTCACATTTTTCATGTTAGAGTCCTAGTGTGTGGCATTGTGTCTGACAGTAAGCCGCACATGTAATTAGGTTCTGTTCTCATTGACATGTCTTTACACAATGCATTCATTTAGATGAGTTGATGGATCACAGTAAAAGTTGACATGACACATGTGTACATGGAGATGTACTTACATGTGCAAGTGTATTTTCTAAAGCAATACAATGTCCAGGTCACAGACCCCATAAGAGATCCTGAGACATTTGTTGTACATTCAGAGTCCAGGGGTGAGGGACATGTCATGAGACGGGGGTAGGAGAAGTGTGCATTATGAGGAGGTTTCCAAATTGATCATAGGTAGGAACTGAGATAATGGCAGTCTATAGCAGATGTCAATAGTGGTTGAGTGAAGAGAGCACATAGCTAGCTTTCACAACACTGGCATGATCTTAAGCACAGAACTAAGGAGATACTGTCCATGTGGCACAGACTGGTACTACTGAGTTGTTTTCCGTGTAAATGTTGTTCATTCCACATCTTTATCCTCTGATACGTGTGGTGTCTCCTGTGTGGTGATGCTGTAGAAGTTGAGGGGCCACACACATATCAGGAAATAGAGATATGGAATCTAAGGTCCCGCCAGCTGCAATTGTGGGAACACATAAGGCATCACTTCAGCAAGGAGGAACTGCTGATTTCTCAACACCGCAGCAACATCACGTTGGTAGGCAGCCATTTTTTCCCTGAGGGAGGCCACTTCCCACTGTATGGACTCCAGGATATTTTGTGTTGCCCCCAGTCTGTTCTCTATCATGCTGCTGCCACTTTGGGAGGGCAATTGTTGAAGCCTCTGCCTCATGACAGCAGCTATGTCAGCCAGGGACTGCTGGAGTGAATGTAGCAGGGAGCAGGTGCCTCTGATGAAAGCTGAGTTGTCCTTATTTTGCCTGAGGCACCTCTGCACTCCCACTAGGCTGCCTGCCATGGTCCTCACCCCCAATTGCATTTGCTTGGCCAACTCCCACTGGTCTCCTACCACTGTCCTCTCAAAGGTGATGTCTCAGCCTTCAGAGTCTAAGGCTGTGGCAGGACTGGTTGCTGCTGTGTGTTGGTAGTTGTGTGGTACATGTGGAAACCCCACAATGCTGTGTGTCTTCCCTGTGACTGTAGGTGGTGTCTAGATGAAACCTAGGACATCCTGGAAGGCCTCTTCATTAATGTGATACTGAAATGTCAATCTTTGACTGTAGTGGCTGTTGACATGGCTCATCATTTACTTACTACTGGAGGCTCAGTGGCATGTTACAGACCTCAGGTTGTAGTTGTTAATTATTTGTTGCATTGTGCATCACACATGGGGCAACCTTTCACGGTATTTTGAGCATTGATCCCATACCACCATCTTCCTTGCAAGCCCCTTGCCCCCGATACTGACCCCATGGTAGCACATCATTTACCTTCCTATTCACCATGATGGACATTCCCACAGTAGTGCAACGCAAGTAGTCACTCTTGGTGCTTTACTGCTTTGACACCATGAATGATGGCACTAGTACAGCAAAGTACAGGTAGGTCCATTGTTTACAATGCTTGTGATACTTTGCCATCTGCCTTTAATCCGGCCCACAACATGTGCTAATTGGAATGCACAGTTCAACAAGTATGGAGTGTCTGACCCATTAGTTTGTCCCTCTCTACATTTGGGACATTTCCTTGCATACAGCATGTCTGCCACAGGCATATGTTGGTGTAAGGATGTACAGTGTGGATCAATGAATGCATTTTGAGACTTTGTTGATGTGGCACAAGGGGAATGGGCAGCTTGGATGTACATGGGCATCTTTTATTATGATGGCACAGTAGCATTTCGGGCTAGTGACATTGTGCCCGTAGTGCAACATTGAAGTCACTTGTACCAGTTCTTACCCATGAAGGTGTCCCTTTATGCACAACACCAACCATTCACACAACACAGACAACCTTGTTACATGGTGAAATTGAAGCTATTTGTACAGCAGCACAAATGATGATCACAGACATGCCCCACGTGTTGTATGAGTTCACTTTTGTGCCCATTCCCAAATGGCACATAGAGGTGTGTTAGAATTGTTGTTGTGGCACACTGTGAGGGTTGCGTTCCACATGTTGTATACTGAGGCCCTGATTTTTTCTTAACCATAGTGCAGGGGTTTCTGCATTGAGGGGATAGATTGTTCATATGGAGGAAGGTGTCCCTTTCTGCACATAAACAATCTATTATGCCAAGGTGGCATTTCTATGTGTGATGCAGGATGCAGCACACATGAGAAGGGCAATGACACGAGGAAGATGGAAAGATATTTTCTTTGTTGCGCCATCCTGACACCACCCCTGGGGTGGTGTTGACTTTAGTCAGTCTCAGGTGAACATGTTGTCTTGGATCTGGGGCAACAACAATATGCAATGGGTGTTGTTGTGGCACAGCCGCACTGATTGCACGCCCCATCCAGTGCTGCGTGTGTAGGGGCCAGATTTACAAGGTGGTGTTAAGCCTCGGTAAGTGGCTGAAGACCATGTTGTGTACATGTCAGAATGCATTGCACCACCAGAGCGTCACTAAAAGTGAGGCTTGGGTGGCAATGGTGCCTTTTGATTTGGGCCCTATGTGTCCTGGTGAGACCCCTTAGCATGCTTTGAGTGTGTCCTCTGTACCTCCCCCTTCTTCCATTTGTGAGATTCCAGATAGTCCCCCTTCAACTTACACTGCAGTTGTGGTATTCTTGGTAGTCTGAGCTGTCCTGTTCTACGATTCCAGTGACCAGCTCCTCGGGATGACCGCTGCCATCATCTCCTCCAGCTCATCCAGGTCCCCTTGGGGTGCTGGATTTCCACCTCCAGTCTGCAGTGCTGCCTTTAGTTTCCTGGACAGTTCCTCCTTAGTTCTGCACTTGCAATTTTGCCAGCACTTCTTGCAGTGGCAGTCCTCTTCACCTCTGCCACGCTGTTGACTTTATATGGTATTGCCTGCCATAAAGCCTCGCGCCTTCCTATTGGCAATTTGGAGGTGACGAAGAGCTGGTGTTGGTGCCCCATCACTTCTCTGACCAAGATGTCATTCTCCTCCTCACTAAAGCGACACTTCCGCTTCCTCTTCTCCTTCTCCTGTGACTTTTCTGGACCCTTTTGGCTGGTACTTGGCTGAATGGGCTCTCCCTGGGGTCTCTCCTGGCCTGCATCCTCCATCTTGTCTTCCCAATTTTTTTTTCTTGCTCGCACATTTTTTTAATGTTGTTAAATATGGCGCTAACCTGTTTTGCGTAAAAAAAAGTCCAGCAAAACATTCTAACGCCACTTTTTCAGCATTACTGTCATTTTTACTTATGGCACGTCACAGTGGTTAGCGTCATTTTTTTTTACACTAACCATTCCTTAATGCCATTGTGCGTCATTTTATAAATATGGTGCACTGATGACGCTAGGGAATGGCGTTAGCTCATTGTCATTTTTTTGACGCACAGCTGCGCTAGGACAGTTGTGCCTCCTTTTTCTTAAAATTCACCTAAAAGTTCTCTCTCTGAATACCAAATTTATCACCCATCCTGTAGAACATAAGCAAGTCCTAGATTATTGTACCCAACTCGAAGGTGATCTCATACTCTTGTGCATCAAGTAATGAAGGTACTGTTCCTATCAAAAAGAAAAGAAGAAAGGAAAGAGGACAGTAAATGTGAATCCTAAAAATATTTCATGGTGCCCACACACATCGCTAGGGATGCCATGCTTCATCATAGGGCATGACCCTCGTAGGACTTATGTTGCAATGCCCTGCGGGTCCCCCAAAGGGTCGCTTTAGCAGAGATCTTTTAATTTATATGCTGTATGATGTGAGCTGTCTGTATGGGGGAGTGGTGAATATGTGGGGTGGAGTGAGTGTGTGTGGTAAAGTAAAAGGAAACTAATACTGTCTAAGAGATATCACACTGACCTTTATGGTGGTTCTCTTGGCAGCGTTAAAAAAACATAAAAAGGTTGGGGTTACTAGGGGCAAATGATGTACCCAAGTAGCTACTATCTGTGACTGTGGTCAGGTTGACATGTCTCATGCCCAATGGCCCAGAAAAGGATCCCTGGTTCTTCTTCAGGACCAACACCACGAAGATATCACTACCCTTCACCTAAAACGTGATGTGTATATGTAGGCATTCCCCTAGAAGAAGATACCTGAATCAATTAGCAATAAAAATTGACCATCCAACCTAAAAGAAAAATATAGGAAAGTAAACACATATTTTGTATGGTCCAATGCATCACCAGGATCACCATTCCAACACATTTAGTAAATAGTGTCTCCAAATGTAGACATGCACATGGTGTTGAAGGTGCTAATCAGTTACCACAATGTATGAAAAGTGAGACAAACGCACTAGTTCAAAGAATTATAGTGCAGGCAAGTAAATACATGTGGGACAGACAATATCATGCTAGTCTGGCTTGGTGTCCCACAGCATCTCATAAATGATAATACAACCAAAGGTGTAAGCAAGGGGTCTTCCCCTTTGGATCAGTCAAATATGCCACATAGATCAAAAAGCAGAGTGTAGTGCACAGCTGCTACCTTAGGAACAAGGTAGCTGTGGTTAAGTTCAAAAACAGACAGTAAAAGAGAAAAACAAATGAGAGGCCATGGTGCAGAAAGGCAATGTACAGGAGTACTCACATGGTTTATGCATAGAGTGCAGGAGACTTACCCTCCTCTGCTTGCTTGGATCGAGGCAGAGCCGAGGAGGTGACCAGTCTTTTAAAGTAAGGATAATCAAAGCAACCATTCCTAGGTGTGTCATGTGCTACCTGCAGGGAGGAGTCTCTGCCGCGCAGCCAATAGGGAGAAATGGGATGTGTTTGCATATAAGCCAATGCATCCTTTGTGTATAGAAAAGACACCTCACAATGGCGGCCATCTTTAGGTGTGTTGTGGACCCCTATATGTCTGTTCAAAATAGCTGTATTACAGAACGTTAACCCAACAAGAGACTCACACCGGGTTAATATTAAAAGTTAGTAATCCGGAGGAGGTGGAGAGTATTATTCCAATTCAACCCTTCCTGTGGATGGCTAATCTTTTGAAATGCAAGTGAAAGAAGCAAAATTACTCCCAGGTGTGACGTATGCCACCTGCCGTCATCATAGACCCAATGAGCCCCTCATATATAAAAGTAACTTCCATCTTAGAGTGTATTGTGGCTGCTCAGCATAACGGTGTAATAAATGGTCATTAACAAGAATAGACTATATTCTAACAAACAATGTACTTACACAGGCTGCCGTTGCCTCAACAAATGAACCAATACTAACCTCAGACAACACATGTATATCAGTGGACTTACAATTCGATCACAACCCCCTTAGGAAGAATCAATGGAGATTCAAAAATGGGGTTATGAAAGATCAGTCACACCACGACAAAATAAAAAACTCCATAAACAACTTTTTCCTTGACTACAATTCCAATGAAATGTCTAAAGAAACCATCTGGGATGCTATGAAGTCTACTGTCAGGGGAGAACTATTATTATGTCAAACATAAATAAATGCACTAACAAATGCATTAACAAACTAGACTACGCAATAAAACAACCAGAGAAGAAATGATCTGTTACCAAAAATCAGGAAGTTCTACAACAACTTAAAACACTAAAATATGAATACAACAAGATTTTAAGTAACAGGGCACATACCTGGGTACAATACAACAAAATGAAAAACTTCAAAGACTCAAACAAGGCAGGCAAACCACTTGCAAATTACTTAAAATTTAAAGAGAGCCAAAACTATATCCCATCTATTAGAAATAAATCCAGAACAACTGTCATCGAACCCACAGAAATTTCTAACATCTTTAGAGAATTATTTTACGACCTTTACAATCCTAACAAAATTACAACAACAGCCAATTGTGAGAAATACTTGGAGAAAATCCAGCTTCCGTCTCTCTCAGAATCTAAGTACATCTCCCTCAATCAGCCCTTCTCATGTTCGGAGAGTGCAAAAGTAATACATTCTCTTAAAGTAGGCAGGGCCCCAGTACCTGATGGGTTTGCTGACAGCTTTTACAAAAGGAACTAATGCATCATCTGGAGTTCCTTTTCATTTACTTTGGAAAATCAGGGAAAATTACAGGCACAGCCTCTAAAGCTAACGTCACAGTGATTCACAAAGACGGGAAGGACCATCTAGAGGACAAAAACTATAGACCCATCTCGCTCTTAAATTTGGACGGTAAAATATATGCAAAAATCCTGGCGACAAGACTAGAAAAAATTCTCCCAACCCTTAGCCAATAGATCACAAACAGGCATCATTAAAGGTAGAAAAGGTTCTGACAACATTAGACTTTTCTGCCACATCATTGAAAATGCTAAATTTATAACATCACCCAAAATAGCTATGGCCCTGGATGCGAAGAAGGCTTCCGATGAGGTCTCCTGTGCTTTCCTGTGGGCTGCCATGAGGAAATTTAACCTCGGTGATACCTTAATTTTGCAAACATTTGCCACATATGCCCAACTCTGAGCCCGTATAGGAATAAATGGGATCCTATCGGGCAAAATAAACTTGGCCAAAGGAGAGAGACAAGGTTGCCCCCTTTTCCTCCTTCTGTATTTTTTAGCCTTCGAACCCCTCCTTTGCTTCGATCAATAAAAATAATCTTATAAAATGCATCTTCTCTGGGAACACTGCCTACAAAATCACCGCCTATGCTGATGATGTACTTATATTCTCACAAGAGGCCGATACTGGCATTCTGACAATCTTATCTGAAATCAATTCCTACACTCAGGCTACTCCTTGAACCTTGAGAAGACCAAGGTTTTCCCTTTAAATAACTTCCCTCTTTGCCCATTGTGAGCAATACTGTTAGTCCTGACAGCCTAAGGTATGCCCTAGGTAACCCCTAGGGCAGGGTGCTGTGTGGGTAAAAGGCAGGACATGTACCTGTGTAGTTTACATGTCCTGGTAATGTAAAACTCCTAAATTTGTTTTTACACTACTGTGAGGCCTGCTCCCTTCATAGGCTAACATTGGGGCTGCCCTCATACATTACTGGAGTGGTAGCTGCTGATCTGAAAGGAGTAGGAAGGTCATATTTAGTATGGCCAAAATGGTACTACAAAATCCTGCTGACTGGTGAAGTTGGATTTAATATTACTATTTTAGAAATGCCACTTTTAGAAAGTGAGCATTTCTCTGCACTTAAATCTTTCTGTGTCTTACAATCCACGTCTGGCTGGGTTTAGTTGACAGCTCCTTGTGCTTTCACTCAGACACACCCCAAACACAGGATACTCAGCCTCACTTGTATACATCTGCATTTTGAATGGGTCTTCCTGGGCTGGGAGGGTGGAGGGCCTGCTCTCACACAAAGGACTGCCACACCCCCTACTGGGACCCTGGCAGACAGGATTGAACTGAAAGGGTAGTGGTGCTCTTCTAAGCCACTCTTTGAAGTCCCCCCCACTTCAAAGGCACATTTGGGTATAAAATCAGGGACTCTGCCCTACCTCCTCAGACACATCCTGGAGAAGAAACTGTAACCAGAATCTGCATGCTGCCAAGAAGAATTGCCTGGCTACCCAAAGGACTCACCTGACTGCTTTCTGTGAAGGACTGCTGCCTTGCTGTTGCCCTGCTGCCTTTCTGCTACCTGGCTGTGGTGAAGAAGTGCACTCCAAGGGCTTGGATAAAGCTTGACTCCTGTTCCCTGAAGTCTCAGGACCAAAAGGATTTCTCTCTTGCAACTTGACTCCTTGTGCAGCGAAAATTTGACGCACAGCTTGCTAAAAAAGAAGCACAGCCTGCCCCGGGGTGAAAAATTTACCGCACGCCGAACCGGGACGACACAGCTCGACTTCGCAAGGAAAAGATCGACGCGGCGCCTGCGGTGCGACCGGAACTTCGATGCACGGCCCACCAGATCGACGCACAGCGGACCTGGGACGATGACGCCCGACTTCCAGAGGGAAAATCAACGCAGCGCCTGCCATGAGGGATAAATTTCCCCACACCGCCCACCGGAACGACGCAGAGCTTGTCACAAGCCCAGGATTCCACGCACAGACCCCGGGACGTCTGAAAAATCCGCAACCCGAAGAGGATCCACGACCGAGCGCCGGAAATCGATGCCCAGCCGTCCCTGCATGGAAACTAAATGACGCAACGACCGTGTGCGGCCCGAGAAATTGACGCACACCCCTTTGTTTTCCCGCTTCTCCTCCTCTGTGGCCCTTTGCGGAGATTCTTCACGCGAACCAGGTACTTTGTGCTTGAAAGAGACTTTGTTTGCTTTTTAAAGACTAAAGACACTTTGGGGGTCATTCTGACCCTGGCGGTAAATACCGCCAGGGCCGGGGTCGGCGTTAGCACCGCCAACAAGCTGGCGGTGCTCCGCCGGACATTCTGACCGCGGCGGTACAGCCGCGGCCAGAAGCAGAAAGCCGGCGGTGTACCGCCGACTTTCCGCTGCCCATGGGAATCCGATGGGGATTCTGACAGCCCATACCGCCATCCTGTTCCTGGCGGTTCACCCGCCAGGAACAGGATGGCGGTATGGGGTGTCGTGGGGCCCCTGGGGGCCCCTGCAGTGCCCATGGCAATGGCATGGGCACTGCAGGGGCCACCGTAAGAGGGCCCCACAAAGAATTTCAATGTCTGCTTTGCAGACACTGAAATTCGCGACGGGTGCTACTGCACCCGTCGCACCTTCCCACTCCCCCGGCTCCATTCTGAGCCGGCTTCCTCGTGGGAAGGGTGTTTCCCGCTGGGCTGGCGGGCGGCCTTTTGGCGGTCGCCCGCCAGCCCAGTGGGAAACCCAGAATGACCGCCGCGGTCTTTTGACCACGGTACGGTCTTCTGGCGGTTCCCGCTTGGCGGGCGGCTCCCGCCGCCCGCCAAGCTTAGAATCAGGGCCTTTATATCACTTTTCAGTGATATCTCTACATTTCCTGATTGCATCTTTTATCATTTCGACCTGCAAATATCCAGATAAATATTATATATTTTTCTAAACACTGTGTGGTGTATTTTTGTGGTGCTATATTGTGTTATTGCATGATTTATTGCACAAATACTTTATACATTGCCTTCTAAGTTAAGCCTGACTGCTCAGTGCCAAGCTACCAGAGGGTGGGCACAGGATAATTTTGATTGTGTGTGACTTACCCTGACTAGAGTGAGGGTCCTTGCTTGGACAGGGGGTAACCTGACTGCCAACCACAGACCCCATTTCTAACAAATACCAAACTACACTGATCCTCACAGATCAAATGCCTAGGCTTATACTGACTAAAACGGATGTATGATAGAACAACGCATGTACCAACCATGCATGCCTGACCAATGTTGTTTCCACAAATGCCTTTACCATGCATGTCTTTACAATGATTTTTTTGTTGTAAAGGCATGCATAGTAAAGGCATGTGTGGAATGGCATGCGTGGTTTTTGCATGCCATGCCCCCAACCACCCTAAAAATACAACTACACCTGACCCCCACCCACCCTAAAAATGAAACTACAATGACCCCCACCTGCCCCTAAAAACTACCCTGATACCCCCACGCACCTTGAGCCCTAAAACCTACCCTGACTCCCTCACCCACCCTAAAAACAACATACCCCACCCCAAAAATAAAACTACTCCACCCCTAAAAACAAAATTACCTGACCCCCCCCACCCCACCCTAAAAATAAAACTACCTTGACTTCCACCCACAAAATAAAACTACCTGACCCCCACCCATCCCAAAAATAAAACTACCCTGACCCCGCCCCTAAAAACTACCCCTATACCACACCCAGCCTGAGCCCTAAAACCTACCCCAACCCCCCCACCCACCCCAAAAACAACTGACCGCACCCCAAAAATAAAACTACCCCAGCCCTAAAAACAAAATTACCCCACCCCTAAAAAAACACCTTAAATACAAAATTACTCCATCCCCCTATCCCTGCCCCTAAAAACAAATGTACCATCACTGCCCACCCCGCCCTAAAAACCATAGTACCCCACCCCTTGAGAAAATAAATAAATACCCAACCACCCACCCTAGAAACTACCCCGAACTCTTTCCCAGTCCCACTTTCCAGACCGTATCCTATCCTGACCCCCACCCTAAATACAAAATTACCCTGAACCCCACCCCGCCCCTTGAAACCCAACCTCCCCACCTGCCTTAAATACAAAATTACCCCAACCCCCTACCCCGCCCGCCCCTAAAACCCACCCCGCCCTAAATACAAAAATACCCAAAACCCCACCCCTAAAAACCCGCCACCCCACCTGCCCTAAATACAAAATTACCCTGACCCCCACCCCACCCCCAAAAACAAAATTACCCCGCCCCTAAAATCCCACCCTCAATACAAAATTACCCTTATGCCCCACCTCACCCCTAAAAACAAAATTACCCCAACCCTCCACCCCGCTCCAAAAACAAAACTACTCCCAGCCCCACTTACCTGACCGCATCCTCTCCCGATGCTGATTCCCTTTTTCTCTGCCTTAACCACACATGTGCGTTGTTCAGCACATGCGTTGTTAAGGCAGAGAAAAAGAAGTTGTTGTTAACACAAGCGTGGCTCTGCTTGTCTTAACAACGAAGTTGTGGTTCTGGCGTCGTAGTTCAGGATGTTTACCCTTTAAAAGTAACTTGGAAAAAATAAGGGAAACAAATGAAGATTATTTCTTAAAGCAAATCAATAACACTTTGACAATCTGCTCACCAAAATGAATGGCCTGCTGGGGACACGTGAAATGCATTAAAATGATGACTGCCACACAAATAAATTTTATTACGTCCATGCTTCCCTCACAACTCTCAAACACCTTCTATAATAACATTGATACAGTGATTTCCAAATTTATCTGGAAGGGAAAAATGATAGATTTACACTCAAGAAACTAAAACTAAATAAAACCTCTGGTGGTCTTAACATAACCAACTTTTTTAAATACCAATGTGCCTTTCTAATCAAACAAGCCACTTAGTTGTCTCTCCCTGTAACACTAGACACTCTTTGGGTGCATATTGAAGAATCTTTGCCAAAACCATATTCCTTAATCTCACTGCTTACTATGAAAACAATGACTCTACAACACTCTCAGACTATTATCAAGGACACCATCTTGGCCCTCAAGTTATTGGATAAATTGCTCCTGCATAAAATTCAAAACTCAGACTATGCCTCATTATGTAACAATACAAAAATTAAAATAGATGGCATTTCTACATCTTGGACACCTTGGATGTCAAATAATATCTTGTTCCTCAAAGATCTTGGGCCACCAAATTTCCCTAAAGCATTTGCAGAATTACAAAACACCTACAACCTTGAAACATTGAATTCTACAATTTCCTCAAATGAAAGTTCACGATAAGAAAAACTCCTCCCCCACACAACTTAGACCTCATCCACCTACTTCTTCAATTACCCAAAACACTCATGCAGCATCGTCAATTTATAAATCTCTGAACTGCACCAACATAAGATTCACATCTGGAATCCAATCTAAATGGACTGAATTAGCCTCTCTCTATTCTATTTCGACCCTAAACGATTCTACATGGAAGAAAATATGGACACACACTCTAAAAAACATACAAATTAAATCTCCCCCACTCTCTCACAATGCAAATACTGGATTCTCCATAAAGCATACAGGACTCCAGAAAAACTATCCAAAGTAGGGCTTCTTAAATCAGACATATGCTGAAACTGCCAAGACTCCCCAGGTACCATTACCCTTTATGCTATTCAATAGCCCTCCCCAATCCCCAATCCCCCTGCGGTGTGTTTCAGTTAAATTCATGTAATTGTAAATCTATTTGGATCAGTAAAAGGTTGATATATTTGGATCCAATTTTGAATGTATTCCTGTTTTTAAAATATCTTTCTCATCGTGTATGTCTAACACCCCGTTATCCTGGTTTCCCCTATAATAATAAAATACTTTGAAATCAAAAAAATACTTTGAGGGTGCTGAAGAACTTCACATTTCTTGCTGCCCTGTGTGGAACAGGTTGATGTGTAGACGCTAACCTTCTGTGGGTACGTCCTACCTTCTGCTTATCAAAACTAGTGACTCTGTAAACACCCAGGCCCATATTCATACTTTTATAGCGCAGCATTTGCGCTGCTTTTTGACGCAAAAGTGGCGCAAACTAACAAAATACAATGGCCCATATTGATACTTTTTGACGCAAACCAGCGGCGGCGCTGGTTTGCCTTAAAAAATTTACCGCCGGCTAACTCCATTCCTACGCACCACGCGGGCGCCTTATTTAAGGACTGACATTAGCCGGCGCTGCGGGCTGGTCAGAGTAAAAAAAAATTACTCAAACCAGGCACCGCCAGCGTAGGGGAAAATGGGGTTTGTGCGTCAAAAAATGGTGCAAGTCAGGTTTGAGTAAAAAATCATGGCTCAAACCGGACTTGCGCCATTTTTGGATGCACAACCCCTATTGAAATGACTCCTGTCTTAGCAAAGACAGGAGTCATGCCCCCTTGCCCAATGGCCATGCCCAGGGGACCTGTGTCCCCTGGGCATGACCATTGGGCACAGTGGCATGTAGAGGGACCCAAATTAGGCCCCCCTATGCCACTTTAAAAAATAAAAAAATAATACTTACCTCAACTTACCTGTACCTACCTGGGATGGGTCCCCTCATCCATGGGTGTCCTCCTGGGGTGAGCGAGGGTGGCAGGGGGTGTCCCTGGGGACAGGGAAGGGCACCTCTGGACTGCTTCCATGGTCTGATACCATGGAAGTGAGCCGACAGGTCCCTTAACGCCTGCCCTCACCCAGGCGTTAAAAACTGTGCACATCAGGCTGTGCGCCGTTTTTTAAGGCCCGCCCCCTCCTGTGCGGCAGGAGTATAAATAAGGCGCACAGGCCTTGAAGTCATTTTTTGGACGGGAACGCCTACCTTGCATGTCATTAACGCAAGGCGGTTTTCCCGCATCCAGGAAATGACGCACACAGAAGACTTTTGACGTTTGCAGAGTCGGGCGTCATAGAATAAATATGGTGTATATTTTTGATGCAAATTTGGTGAAAATAGAGTATAAATATGCCCCTGGATTGAGGGGGGGAGGTGAAGGGAAGAGGTCAAAGTTAGCCAGGAAACGTTTTTTAGACACACTGGGACGGGAAGATGGAGGGAGTTTGGGAGTGGAGGAAGAGGTAGTGGTTGTAGGAGGTGTACGTTTGCTGAATTTGGGTGAAGGTGCATGGGCCGGAGGCTGTTGTAAGGTGGATGGCTGTTGGGTGGGTGTGTGCCTGCGTTTGTGTACTTTGGGGGGCGGGCTCACAGACACACTGGGAGAGGACACTGAGGATGTGTGAATGGTAGTGGGGGTGGTGATTGCACATGAGCGGTGTGTGGTGATGGGCGTGCTGGTGATGGAGGTAGTGGCTGAGGATGTAGTGCATGCAGGTGTGAAAGGAGACGAGACAGGGAGGGAGGAGGAGGCGTGGAGGAGGGGGACACAGTGGAGGAAGTGGATGTTGCTGTGTCTGCATGGGGATGGTGCTTGTGTGAGTGCCTGTGGGATGTGTGGTGGTTATGTTTGCCATGTCCACTCTTGTGTGTTGATGAGTGTGCATGCTGGTCTGATGGTGAGCTTGGGATAGGCTGAGGTACAGGTGATTGGGTCTGGGTGGAGGAAGTTGGAGGGGGAATGCTGGACACAGGGACAATGGCTGCCATCAGTGCTGAGGCCAGAGCCTGAAATGCTCTCTGTTGGGCCACCTGCCCAGAATGAATGCCCTCCAGATATGCATTTGTTTGTTGCAAATGCCCCTCAACACCCTGGATGGCATTCAAAATGGTAGATTGCCCAACAGTGAGGGATCTCATGAGGTCAATAGCCTCCTCACTGAGGGCAGCAGGGCTGACTGGGGCAGGGGCTGAGGTGCCTGGGGTGAAGGAGATGCCCACCCTCCTGGGTGACCGGGCACGGGACACATGCTGAGGGGCTACTGGGAGGGGGGTGCTGGTAGGGGGGTGGCGGCTGTACCTGTGGATGCGGTGGGCACAGAGGTGCCCCCTACCGCAATGGAGCTCCCATCAGAGGAGGAGTCGCTGTCACTGGTGTCTGCTCCTGTCCCCATCATGGAGCTCCCCTCGTCCTCCGTCCCACTGGTGGCTTCAGACTCCATAAATTCACCCACCAGGGCCATGTGGGATGCAGTTCCCTCCTGCTCTGGTGCCCCTGCTACTTCGCCAGATGATGCTAATGCACACAAGAACAGGGTGACAAAACAAAAAGGGGGTGGAAAGACAGAAGAAACACATGTTCAGTGCATGCAACACCACTACCGTTGGCAGGCACAACACACAGGGAGCAGCCCTATGCACTAGGAAATTCACATGTCCATGTGGGACGATGCCTAAGCCCTATTCCTGCACACCTGGAAGCCACAGGAGCCTGACTAGGTGTAGATGGCTATTACCAGTAGTGGGGTTGGGGTGCCACAGAGCCTGCCTAAAAGGGACCTAGCCTACCAAGTTCGCCCTGGCCTAAGAGAACCCACAGCCCACTTCCCCCAGCCAGACACCTCATTAAGCATGCCGAGTCAGCTGAATGAGAGTGTACTCACCCCCTTGTGGCTGCTGTGATGCCCTCAAGCTCCCATCCAACTCCTGATAGGCCACCACCAGGATCTGGTACATAAGGGGGGTCATGGTGCGACAGGCACCCCTTCCAAGTTGTGAGGCCATCCCCAGCTGGGCCTCGCTGTCTTGTTGCTCCAGCTGCGCAGGTCCTCCCATCATTTCCGGCAGTGGGTGCTCTGTCTATGGTAGACCTGCGGTCCGGACGTCCTTGTCGATGGCACGCCAAATACCCTTCTTCTGGTGGGCGCTGACCTAGAGGAAAAGTGAAGTTAGAATGGATGTTACTATCCCGTACATTTCATCTCACGCATTGCCAAACACCTCCCACCCTGCGCCACACACACTATCCTGACATGCTGGCCTGTCCCCCTCCCCACCCTCTTCCATCCACAACACTCCATACAATCATGTGCCATCCACCATGCTCACAGTGTACTCACCTGTTTGTCTGGAGGACGGTACAGTTGCGTGTACTGGGGGAGGACCCCATCCACCAGTTTCTCCAACTCCTCCGAAGTGAAGGCAGGGGCCCTTTCCCCAGACACTGTAGCCATCGTCACTTCCAGACACAGGTCACAGCAACACTTGCAGTGTAGGTCCTCTCCTGTTGAAGGTCAGGTATCAAGTAAGGGAACAGTTAGAAAATGGCGGCCACGTCCGCGGCGGTGCGTACCGTCACCGCCGGCGTACATCATCATTGGCTCCTGGGACCCATAGGGCCCAATGTTAACCAATGCTGAATTGCGCAGCGGTCTTCGACCGCCTACCACGACAGTGTACTACGCCAGCGCAGTTACCACATTTCCCCTTGCCCCACCTTACAGGTCAGGCAGGCGTCATTTCAGGGGGCCACATGGCAGGGAAAAAAACTGCGTTACACCAATTTTGGCCTGGAATACGGACAGATAAAGGCACATTGCAAATTTCTAACGTTTTAGCAAATAACACATTGTGATACCTAAGTGTTGGATGACCCTCTGCTCACTGTTCTCCTCCATAGGGCACGTCTGCTGGGGCAGGTGATGAAGCAGCCTCCGGTGTACAGACCCCTGGTCGACCTATCGACAATGGAAGAGAGACACATCATTATCACTTACAGACTTGATCGTGCAACAATCCTGGAACTGTGTGCCCAGTTGGAGCCAGACCTGATGTCAGCTATCCGCCAACCCACAGGAATCCCCCCTCTACTGCAGGTTCTGTCTGTACTCCATTTCCTGGCCATTGGGTCTTTTCAAACAACAGTGGCCATGGCATCAGGGATGTCCCAGCCAATGTTCTCCAACGTGTTGTCCAGAGTGTTGTCTGCCCTGGTGAAACACATGCGCAGCTACATAGTTTTCCCTCAAGTGGAGGATTTGCCAACAGTGAAAGGTGACTTCTATGCCCTGGGACATATCCCCAACATCATTGGTGCCATTGATGGTACACATGTGGCATTTGCCCCCCTCCCCCCCTCAGGAATGAACAGGTGTACAGAAACCGGAAAAGCTACCATTCAATGAATGTGCAGATGGTGTGTTTGGCAGACCAGTACATCGCCCATGTGAATGCCAAGTATCCTGGCTCAGTGCATGACGCTTACATTTTGAGGAATAGCAGCATCCCTTATGTGATGGGGCAACTCCAAAGGCACTGTGTGTGGCTAATAGGTGAGCCTGAAGTCCGCACACAGTTTCATTTGGGGCCTGGGTATGGGAGATTCCCTTATGTTTGGAGGATGTCTAACAGTTGTCCCTCGATATTTGCAGGTGACTCTGGTTACCCCAACCTGTCATGGCTACTGACCCCAGTGCGGAATCCCAGGACAAGGGCAGAGGAACGCTACAATAAGGCACATAGGTGAACAAGGAGGATTATAGAACGCACCTTTGGCCTCCTGAAGGCCAGATTCCGGTGCCTCCACCTTACAGGTGGCTCCCTATACTACTCACAGAAGAAGGTGTGCCAGATAATCGTGGCCTGCTGTATGTTGCACAACCTGGCTTTGCGACGCCAGGTGCCTTTTCTGCAGGAGGATGGGCCTGATGGTGGTCTTGTGGCAGCTGTGGAGCCTGTGGACAGTGAAGAAGAGGAGGCAGAAGAAGAAGATGTAGACAACCGAAACAACATCATCATGCAATTCTTCCAGTGAGACACAGGTAAGAAGATGGAACTGCTTCCCACATCTCATACTATTGTTGGAGCTAGCATAAGTCTGCCATTTTCACTCTGTGTATGGACCATGACTTGTTACTTTGCCTTTCCATTTCACAGATCTGGGTCCCACTTTGTGCCCTCTGCTATGTTTACTGCTGGCCTACAGCTGTGTTACATTGGTATGTGAACAAGTACATTGACATCGCTATATTCCAGAGGTTTTGCAATTACACATATGTGAAAGCACAGACTGACTCCAGATTGTTTTGTGATTCAAAGGTGTTTATTTCTGTATAAATACGTGGAAGGGGTTGTGAAATGGGCTGGGGTGATGGTGGAGGAATGTCTATGGCAGAGTCCAGTCTATTTGTATCACAGGTGCATTGTCCAATGGGGCATAAGAAGTGGAGCAATGGCAGTTTAAGGTGGACAGGGTGACAAAGTGGGACAGAAGGGTGACATTCAGGGGGGTCTTATTTCCTCACGGCGGTCTTGGCAATGTTCTCTGTCTTGTTCCTGGATCTCAGGGACCGTTTGCGGGGTGGTTCTCCTTCTGCAGGGGGTGGGGTGGTGGTGGCCTGGTGTTCCTGGGGCGGTGCCTCCTGTCCACTAGCGCCGGCGGAGGTGGAGGGCTGTTCATCGTCCAGGCTAGTGTCAGGGGCCTGTTGGTGTGCCACTGTGTCCCTCATGGTGTTGACAAGGTCTGCCAGCACCCCTGCAATGGTGACCAGGGAGTGTTAATGGACTTCAAGTCCTCCCTGATCCCCAGGTAGTGTTCCTCCTGCAGCCGCTGGGTCTCCTGAAACTTGGCCAGTACCGTGCCCATGGTCTCCTAGGAATGGTGGTAAGCTCCCATGATGTTGGAGAGAGCCTTGTGGAGAGTGGGTTCCCTGGGCCTGTCCTCCCCCTGTTGCACAGCAGTCCTCCCAGCTTCCCTGTTATCCTGTGCCTCTGTCCCCTGAACCGTGTGCCTACTGCCACTGACCCCAGGTCCTTGATTTTCTTGGGTTGGCTGGGTTTGCCTGGGTTCCCTGTAGTGGTGGACACACTGCTGATTGATGTGTCCTGGGGACAGAGGGATGGGCCCGCTGGGTGGGTGCTGTGGTGGTGTTTCCTGAGGGGGGAGGATCTGTGGTGGTTTGTGACTGTGTCAGGGGAAACGACTGTCCTGAGGTCCCTGATGGGCCGGGATGGTCAACTTGATACAGGCGTGCAGAGCTGCTGTCATCACTGGGGCTCTTCTGAGTAGGGACTGGATATGTCTGGCACCTCCTGTCCGGTGACGTTGGGTATGGGTCCTGTTGGGGTGTGAATGCATAATCTTAGTATCTGTGTGTGCCATCTTGTGCAATGGGTGAGTTAACCTCTACTCCTGGTCTTGCATTATTGCAGTGGCCCTTGTGTGATTGGTGATTTTGGGGCATGAGTGAGTCTCTCTACTGGACATGCTTTGGCGATGTGTTTCCATGCATTGGTGTTACATGCAGGGCTTGGTTTTGGGATGTGTGGGTTGTGGTAGTGAGGTATCTGTGGGGTGTTGGGGTGATGGGTGTGAGGGTGAGGGTGGGAGTATGTGATGGCATGCAGGTACGGGGGGACATAGTAGTAAAGATTTGCCTTACCAGAGTCCAGTCCTCCTGCTACTCCTGCGAGGCCCTCAGGATGCATGATCGCTAAGACTTGCTCCTCCCATGTTGTTAGTTGTGGGGGAGGAAGTGGGGTCCACTGCCAGTCCTCTGTACAGCAATCTGATGTCTGGATACCATGGAACGTACCTTCCCCCGTAGGTCGTTCCACCTCTTTCTGATGTCATCCTGTTGTCAGGGAGACCAGATCCTCTGTGCCTGTGCACGCTCCCAACATGTCCACCACAAGAAAGCTCCAAAACTCTGATAGAAATATCACAGAGCCTAAGAGAGTCCAAGTGGGGCAAAGGGAATTAGGAAGGGAACAGCTGGAAAGGAGACCTGTTGGAAGCAAAAGGTTAAACAACACTATATGATAATATAATCACATTGACTTTCACTAGACTATGGTCCTAAGCATTCTCTTACTATAACCATGGGTAATCTAAGAAGTGACTTTAACTAGACCTCAAAGAACTCTGAGTACCTGGAACAAATCAATAATGATTACTGCAATGTTTCACATGAGCTTTTCATGAAATACCACATACAGTCTAGAAATACAAGAACCTTCTAGAATACTGTTTCAGAACAAACATTGCATCTTTACATGAGGACAAAAGCAATCTGAAACATTCCCTGGAAAACAATAGCAATTGTACTAGGGACTTAATATGCACAAAGAATGTAACATCTAGAATTTAGCATCTTCGCAGAAAATGAAAAAGGCCCTGGATAAATATGTGCACTTCAAGAAACACTACACATCAATGTTTTGATTGCCATGAAATGATCGTGCATGCTGTTAGCGATCTGAACATCAAGGTTTAAATGCGGGAAATGAGTCGCGCACACTGCTGATTCCAACAAGTATATGCAAATGCCATGAAATGATCGCGCACTCTGTCAGCGATCTGAACACCAAGGTTTAAATGCGGGAAATGAATCGCGCACACTGCCGATTCCAACAAGTATATGCAAATGCCATGAAAGGATCGCACATGCCTTTGCCGATCTGAACACCAAGGTTTGCATCAGAACAATGATTCGCGTACTCTGAAAGTTTCACGAGTAGGCCCCAAAACTCAAGAGTATTTGAGAACGGGGTCGGGGGCCCAGCCCGACCTCCGTCTTATCACCCTGCTCAAGGATCACCAAGAGAATGCGGGAAGGCCTGAAACGTCAAGGTAGGCCTCCAGAACAGGAGCTCAAGAAAATGCTGCTGCTCTGCACCGGGACCTCTAAATAGTGAGCACATGGAGCTGGGCTGGCTCCCTTATATAGAGTCTGGCCCAGCCCACAAACCACACCCAGTCATGCTGCAGGGAAAGCTTCTAGAAGGTCCTAGAAAGGGACCACTCCCTGATACACTCTGTAAGCCTGCAGCAATACCTTGCAAATGAACATTATTTGCAAACATCATTAATAGTGGTTTCAAGGTAAAACTCTGCAATGCAAAAGGTTACCAAACTGCATATAAACACAATGCATGAATTATGCTCTTGCATAAAGACTGGGTTTTTGCATTTTTGTCGCCCATAGAGCGCGCACTGCCCTGATGTTGACACCTGTGTTCTTGGATGCTGTCCCAATGCATTGACCCTGTCGGCAATTCTCTGCCATAGCTCCATCTTCCTAGCAATGGATGTCTGCTGCACCTGTGATCCAAATAGCTGTGGCTCTACCCAGATGATTTCCTCCACCATGACCCTGAGCTCCTCCTCTTAAAACCTGGGGTGTCTTTGAGGTGCCATGATGTGGTGTGGGTGATGTGTGAGGTAATGTCTGTTGTGATGTGTGAGGGGATGTGTTGGTGTGTGTTGTTTGAGGTGCATGGATGTTGTATAAATGATGGTGTTGTGTTTCTGTGGATGCTGGTGTTGTGTTAGCTAATCTCTCTCTCTGGCCTTCTTTCAAATTTTTGGTTGTAAGGGTTTGTGGGTGATGTGGATGTGTGCTTTATATTGGATTGGGTGTGTGGGTGTGGTGTGTGTATGTGTATCAGGGGTGTGTATTTTGAATTGTCCAATGTGGTTGTGTTTTGTAAATGTGTGTGTATTTTGAGCGCGGCGGTGTGTACCGCCAATAGATTACCACGGTTGAATGACCGCTGCATTGATTCGTGGGTCGTACTAGTGTGGGCGTATTCTTGTTGGCGTGATGGTGTGGGTTTTGGTATCGCCAGTTTATCACTGACCTTTGGTGTGGCAGACTTGTGTGGGTGTATGTATTGTGGCAGATTCCGAGCTGTGAGTCATACTACCTGTAGCGGAATTCCGCCACCGCAATGGTATGTTGGCGGTCTTCAGCACGGCGGAAAGCGGGATTTACCGCCAGGGTTGTAATGAGGGCCTATGTAAACAAAAGTTTAAGGGGCCTTACCAGGTACGAGGGTACAAGCTTTCACGAAAACGCTGGAAGTTATCATATACTAAGGTGAAGAGGGGTGATCCACCCGGGTGCTTCCTGCCCCTCCAGTGCAGAGCAAACGCTTTACAGCACTGAGCACGTTTGGGACCTTCGTCCTCCTCTGACCCTCCTCCTGTTGTGGTCTCCAGGGACTTGTAGTGCCCGAACAACCAGTCCTGTGTAGTGGGTATAGAGCAGGTGCTTTATAGCGTTGACCGTGTTGGGGGCCCTCGTACTCCTCTGCCCCTCCTCCTCCTGATATCTTGATGTATCTATATCTATATATATATATATATATATATATATATATATATATATATCTATATATATATAGATATTTTTTTTTTAACAATGCAGCCACACAATGAGACGCGCTCGTCAGTTGGTGCGATGCACGAAAGCTGACCATGCTCTCAGTTAATCTGTCGAACAACATCTTATGGCAGCGCACTCCGTTAAGATGAACTATCTTGATTTATTCAGTGCAACAAACAAAAAACAACACGTTTCGATTAAACAGTTTTCTTCTCGGTTTCAAAGTCCTTTCTTTCTATTACTATTTATACTTTCATAGTTAATGGACTTTTACAATGCATTGTGGGTATTGTAGTACGCTGTTTTTTAGAACAATAAACTAATATTTTTTCATCAAATTACAATAACTTCATAATCCATAATACATCAATATTTATACCCCAATACACCTAAAACATTAATTTATCATAATTTCAACAAGAAAGGAACACCTCATTCATGTGATAAATGTGCTCTAATTGAAAATCATCAGTCCACTTGAAGATGGTACGTGTATTCTAAAATATTCTTTCAAATTTAATTGCTAAGTACCACGTTTAATGGCCAATTATATAATATTTGAGATCAATTTGACATAACTTATTCGATGTCATCAATCCTGTGATCACTAAAATAACATTGCTCTCATTGTTCCAAATATTCATCAAAGATGCACAAAAAGTTCCTCATCATTATTCATCCCAAATGGTGTCTTAGTCCTCATTTTAATAATGTATCTAGATTCTAGTTGCCTTAATTTCCTAATCCTGTCACCGCCTCTTTCATGTTCTGGAATATGATCCAAGCCAAAATACCTTAAAGTTTTCCCGTCATTATTTCCATTTATTTTTAGATGTTTAGTTATAGCATAGGATACATCATTATGTATAATTGCCCTGATGTGCTCTAAAATTCTGTTTTTAAGCATACAAATTGTACTACCTACATATTTTGCGCCACAGTGGCATTCAATCACATATACCGTGAATTTAGTATTACAGGTTATTCTGTGTTTAATATGTATATGAGTTCCATTATGAATTTTCACAAATTTAATTGATTTTCCAATCTTGCAAGCTTTGCAATTATTACATTTAATGAAACCCTGCTGTTGTTCTGTTAACCAAGATTGTTGATTTTTTAAAAATAAGTGGCTTTTCACTATATAATCTTTAACTGATGGTGCCTTCCAATATGTAATCATCGGTCCTGAACCTATCTTGGGTCCCAAATCTGGATCCCTATATATCACATGCCAATGTTTACATAATATGTTCTTTATCAGTCCACTTTCCTTACTATAGTTCATTATCATTCTAACTCTATTTTCATCAAAGGACTTTTCTTTTTTATTAGAATGCTGTGAAAAAAACAGCTCATCCCGATTAACGGTTGCCATTCTTTCTAAATTCTTTATTAACATTTTATAATTATACCCTCTTTTTCTAAACCTTGATATAGTCTCCTTGTATTTTAATTGCACTTCCTTTTTTTCACTGGAACAATTTCTTCGCATTCTTATTAGTTCACCATATGGAATACTCTTTATCAAGGATTTGGGATGAAAGCTTTTCCCATGCAATATGCTATTTGTTGCAGTTTCCTTACGAAAAACTGTTGTTTCTAGTTTATCATTCTCAACATAAATTGTGATGTCCAAAAAGTCAATCAAAGTTTTACTCATATTACATGTGAATTATAATCCTATATCATTTCTATTTAAATTTGAAAAATATGTCTTAAATTCCTCCTGTGAGCCATGCCAAATGATAGACAAATCATCAATAAAACGTACCCATAAGGCAATTTTGTCCATATATACATCATTTGTTTTCCCCCATGATACTTCTCTCTCCCACCATCCCACTACTAGGTTGGCATAATTCGGAGAAAGGGAAATACCTATTGCTGTCCCACATATTTGTTGATAGATCCCATGATTAAACATGAAAATATTGTTTTTAAGACACATATCTATCATAGAAGATAACATTTTTGAATGCTACGATTAAGCGATGTTTCTTTGCCTTATAAAATATTCACACTCCTTCAAACCAGTGTCATGATTGATAGATGTATATAAAGAGACTACATCAATAGTAACCAATAAATATTCATCACTCCAATTTACATTCGTCAAGATTTTTAGTAGATCTCCTGAGTCCTTTATATATGAACTCAATGTCATTACAATGGGTGCCAGATAAAAGTCTACATAATCAGATACTCTTTCATAGAGTGATCCACTTGCAGAAACAATTGGTCTGCCTGGTGGATTGATCAAAGATTTACGAATTTTAGGTAAAAAATAAATTGTTGGTAAGGTTGGATTTTCCTTCTTCAGAAACTTATATTCATCAAAATTAACAACTGTTGTTGATGCCAATCATCTAATTTAGAATGTAAGTGGTGGATCATTCAATTTATAGGATTATGACTGAGTTTTTTATAATTCGACTCATTCTTTAACTGTCTATATGCTTCCGCAATGTAACTATGTGTGTTTAAAATCACAATGTTTCCACATTTATCCGCCGGCTTAATTATGATGTTGTTGTTATTCATCAATTTTTTTATTGCCATCCGTTCACTTTTTGTTAAATTCTCTTGTGATCCATGATGTCTTATCTTTTGTAATTTGTCTATATCTCCCAATACAAGTTCCGAAAATGTATCAATTTTATTGCCAGGTGATAAAACTGGACAAAATTTAGATCTTTCTTTAAAATGAATAAATTTATGTTTATTGGTATCAACATTTAATTCCTGAAGCACTTCCATTTCCGTATAGTCTTCATCCGATAAATTATGATATGTCAAACATGGTTTTCAAATCAGATATTTGATCAATTTGTAATTCCAAATTTCCTGATTCATCAATTATTGGGTCATATTTATTGGAACCCCCCTCCTACGACTGCATTGAGTTTCAATTTGCTAACAAATTTATAAATATCAATACGAGTCTCCACATAGTTAAAATGAATCTCAGGACAAAACGATAAACCCTTATTCAGCATACGATGTTCTGCTGGTGTTAATTCATAATCTGATAGGTTTATTACTAAGTCAAGGTTCCCTGTTATGTTTTCTGTTACTTTTTCTGACTCCTGAGAGGGTATTGTCTCCTTTCTGTTACTTTTTCTTTTGACTCTTCTTGTCTTTCTCTTCCTTTTCCTATTAAATCTGTGTTTCTTCCAAGACCACGGCCTTTGTTTCTCCCTCTTCCTCTCATTAATCGTTGGTCAAAATACAGGACTTTCATCTCCTCTAAAAAAGCTTTTTTCACTGTTATATCAACATGTTCCAAAGATCCCTCTTCTTCACTTAAGTCTACATCAGATTCACTAAGAGTGTTAGTGTTATTAACATTTTGTTTTGCACTGTTCCATTTAGCATCATGCTTCAAACTTTCAAATCTTTTCACGAACCTTAAGATTCTTCCATATTGTAATCCTTCTCATTTCTTATAAATTTACTTCTCTTACGATCCTGTATTACATCTTCATATTTGTCCAATTTATTTTCCATGCTTTTCCTTAATGATTCCTGCTCATTTTTATCTTCATTCTTAGCTATTTGCTCCTCCAGATCTTTAATTTTACTGTGTCTCATCCAAGTCCAATTTAGCATATTTGATTAATATTCTCATCATATTTAATGAACATTGCGTGTTATTCTCTTCCCACTCTTGGAATAACTCCGGTTTCACATCCGAGTATGTTGGAATAGTAAATATCCGTAACCCCCTGGGAATTCTCTTTACTTCAATGTATTTTTCAAATTTAAAATCAAGATAATTCACCTTAACGGAGTGCGCTGCCATAAGATTTTGTTTGATATATATATATATATATATATGGAAACACTTTTCAAGATTGAAAGGCAACAATTCATACGACAGAATACATTTGCCATTTACATAATTGGATTGATCCCATATGACATTGGCCTCTCGAACCTGTAGAAAATGTCTGGATATATAGAGACAAGCATGGTAATTGAATTATTATACTTTACATTTGCATATACTCACTGTTGTGGCTGCTGCTGATGCACCGGCTGCTGAATATGGAGCCCTGAACAGGACTATCCTCTGAAGTGGAGCAAATGTTGGGTATCTGATATGGGGCTGAAGAAATCCTCCCAGGATGTCCTGGTTCTTTCTCCTGGCCCAGCAATGGAAGACCTGGCGACAAATACCCCCACCACAGATCACTTCCTCATAATCTCAGACTCGCTGGATCTCTCGACCCGTGCTATGTAGTTCTATGATTACCTAATGGAGAAGGAGAAATGCAACTCAGATTACCTAGTGGAGAAGGAGAAATGCACCTCAACTACGTAGTTCTACGGTCTGTATGTGTGGAAACACAAAGAGGCGAAAGGAACAACATGGCTTCGTGGTTACCTTGTGCTACCACACTCAATTTTCTAGTGAGATTATACAGGAGCAAATATGTGTGAAATGTAAATTAAGGCATGTAGGCATACTCTTACAAGTGTTACATGTGTTAGGTGCATTTCTTGACACCTTACTTAGAGGGCTGCATAATGATGGGGTTTGCTGGTGCAGATTAGAGCTGAATGCCTGTTTTATGCATCTACTGTGCATACAGTGAATTAATTTAGCCAGATATTTCACGCAGTTAGTGCTTTATTTTCACATCGCACAGCTGAGAAACAGAAAGAGCCAAACATTTCCCATAGTTTCAGAGCGGTACTATCTGAAAACAAAGCACACATTCAGAGAACTATTGTATTTAATACATTTATTGTACACACTGCAGATGGATACAACAGGCTCTTGGCTCTGAACTGCACCAGCACAGTCAATCATGATACAGCCCGAGGTGTACTCCGAACAGAAGGGTAATTACATGTGTCGATGACTTAAATATGTACGTGGAAGATGGAATATGTGGATGAATAAGAGTGTACCACGACGTATGCTAATTATATTGACAAGCACAAGTTTGTTTTGGCATCAAGGTGGTGCAACAGTGGTCAGTAAGGGCCGCCTGAGCGTTTTCATAATCCACCTGTCATAAATCACGCTGCAATAGCAACAACTGGAATCCCATAACGAACTGAGCAGGTCAGGTGAAATTTGAGGGAAACATCCTTTATTACGACTTTTTTTGTACGAGAGTCGTGGTTAACGAAAGCGCAGCAACGCTTTTTTTAACCACAACTCCGTTATTTTGTGCCTTAACTACGTATGTTCTGAACAACGAACATGCGTGGTTAAGGTACAAAGAAGGGAGGACGACGCAGGTGACAAGGGGTCGACTGAGGTAAGTGGTGGGTTTAGGATTTGGGGAGGGGTTTTAGGTTTTGGGGTGTGGTTGGGGGAGTGGGGCGATTTTGGTTTTGGGGAGGGGGTGGGGGGTCAGGGAGTTTTAGGTTTTGGGGTGGGGTTGCAGGGTGGGGCGTTTTTGGTTTTGGGTAGGGGGTGGGGGTTAGGGGGTTTTAGGTTTTGGGGTGGGGTTGGGGGGTGGGACGTTTTTGGTTTTGGGGAGGGGATTGGGGTCAGGGGGTTTTAGGTTTTGGGGTGGAGTTGGGGTGAGGGATGTAGGGTGAATGGTGCCTATTAGTAATGATTTTATCAGGAATGCCTTTACAACAAAATATCGTTGATAAGGCATTCGTGGTAAAATCATTAGTAGTAAGAACGAGGTTGGTGTTCCGACCTCGTTCTTAAGGCACTAGTTGTTTTCAAAGTCGGTGTTCCGTCATACAACCGAAATTTGAGACCACTAGCTAGTCACACTTGCAGGTTCTAACCTCTGGGCTCGTCTGGGGACTAGATCGGGGCCGAATCCCAGGCTTAAGGTCTATATGCAAGCATCGCTGCATTACGAAGGTGCAACATGGAAAAGGCAACAGTCAGTGATCTTCAAGTTTTCTGAACCATGATGTTAGGATTCCTAAACTACCCTCAATGATGGCTCCTGTACATGTGTGCTGATGGTTGTACCTGGCGCCACCTGCAACAAAGACTTGATATTTAATTGTGGCTACTAAAACTTACCATGTGAATGCTACAACCGTTCTATACTTGCATGTAATCAATATCAGTTTCAAAGGCATATTTGGATGTGGTGAAGCGATGTGTCAATATCTTTGCTAAGCCATTGCCCAGATAGACATGCAGTACCAATCGAAATTAGATAAACCTAACTAGTATCCACCTGCCACAAAATTCCGCCTGCAATCCCAGAAACTAACTGAAGTGCAATTCCAACTTTTGTAAAATGTAGCTGTCGAGTGTGACAGAGAAAAGTCAGTATGCATATCAATGAAGCAGCTCCTGAAACTGCATGTTAGTGGAGTATATTCTACCAGAATATCACAATCAAAATACTGTCTGACTATAATATTGTATCCTAAATGATGTTTACAAAAATAACGCCCCTCTGCAGTTACATTTTCACCTAATGGCACAATATTTTTTAAACAGTATTTAAGACAATATTTCTGCCACACTATGGGAGTCATTCCGACCCCGGCAGGCGGCGGAAGCCGCCCGCCTGGCGGGAACCGCCAAAAGACCGTACCGCGGTCAAATGACCGCGGCGGTCATTCTAGCTTTCCCGCTGGGGCGGCGGGCGACCGCCAGAAGGCCGCCCGCCGGCCCAGCGGGAAAGCCCCTTCAACAATGAAGCCGGCTCCGAATGGAGCCGGCGGAGTTGAAGGGGTGCGACGGGTGCAGTGGCACCCGTCGCGATTTTCAGTGTCTGCACAGCAGACACTGAAAATCTTTATGGGGCCCTGTTAGGGGGTCCCTGCACTGCCCATGCCTGTAGCATGGGCAGTGCAGGGGCCCCCAGGGGCCCCACGAGACCCGTTCCCGCCATCCTGTTCCTGGCGGTATTTACCGCCAGGACCAGGATGGCGGGAAGGGGGTCGGAATCCCCATGGCGGTGCTGCAAGCAGCGACGCCATGGCGGATTCCTTGGGCCAGGGGTAAACCGGCGGGAAACCGCCGGTTGCCCTTTTCTGACAGCGGCTTTACCGCCGCGGTTAGAATGGCCCTGGAAGCACCGCCAGCCTGTTGCCGGTGCTTCCGCGGTCCCCGGCCCTGGCGGTCATGGACCACCAGGGTCGGAATGACCCCCTATGTGATTGTTAATGATATTACCCACAACCTTGTATTGGTATGTGTGTTTGTTGGGAATTTATCCTCGTAGCTGTATGAATAGTCCGCTCAGACTGACGTGATTATTCTAAATTTATGTTTTCTGCAGTGAGCTTTCCATTGTGTTTTTTTAGAGCTTTTTTTTCAATTTATTGTTGCTTCTGTAAATATGTTCATGTAATGTTCGTGCTTGTTTGGGCTGATATATTTATTCATTTGTGTTCGTTGTTTTATTATCTGCCTACATTTTCATATATTTGTTTTGCAGGACCTGGGAGGCACATGTGCAGTGCATGGCTTACCCCAAGGCTTAGCTGGGCTAGATTTGAGCCTATTTGGGCTATAGATGTAAGTGTAACTTTTGTGAATTGCAAGTGACTTACCCTTTTGTAGGTGTGGTTTGTATTTGCATGTCCTTCTCTGTACCCCTACCAAATTTCCCCTTTTCTCCCCTCACTTAAGAAATTCTCATTTTCCAGCCTCTAAGCCTTACCACTCTCACTTTTACACCAAAATAAGTATGCCTCCATGAGTGGAGTTCTCTTCATTCATGAAGAGATCTCTACACCTACGAGAGAAAACCAGAATAGGCAGTGATCTTGACCCTTATCTATGTGACTAGAGTATGTGACGTGGTATTACAAGAGTGCTATTTTATGAATTCATAATACCTTTGTGAATATCCACAATAATGTCAGATTTTTGCTGTTCATGGAGCCACGTCATGTGCCAAGTGAAAGAACACCTAAAACGATCCACCATACAGTAATCAAATACAATAAAAAAGGGAATTTTTAAAGTAAAAATCTGTTATTCTAGTGAACTTACTGTTGGACCTAGCCTTTTTTGCAGGATCATCCCCAAATGTTTTACCGCCTTCCTCCTATTTTTCTGACCTGTTTTTGTTGGCTTTAGATCTCTGGCCACTTAACCACTGCTGACCAGTGCTAAAGTGCAAGTGCTCTCTGTCTAAATTGTATTGGTAATTGGTTTATCCATGATTGGATATTTTATTTACTAGTAAGTCCCCAGTACAGTGCACAGTGTGTGCCCAGGGCCTGTTAATCAAATGCTACTAGTGAGTCTGCAGCACTGGTTGTGCCACCCACATGAGTAGCCCTGTAAACATGTCTGGTACCTTCCACTACAGTGTCTGTGTGGGCAGTTTGGAACTGCCAGTTTGACCTGATAAGGGCACCCACTTCACAGGCCCAAACCTTTGCTTTTAATACATGTCCGTCACCACCAAAGGTAGGCCGAAGGCAGCCCCATGGGCAGGGTGTAGTGTATTCAAACAGTAGGAAATGGACTGATGTGTTTTTCATGTCCTGATAGTGAAATTCTGCTAAATTTGTTTTTCACTATTGCAAGGCCTATCTCTACCTTAGGTTAACATGGAGATTGCCTTAAAATATCTTCTAAGTGTAATTCCCCATTGGAAGCAGGTAGAGACATGGAGTTTGGGGTCTCTGAACTCACAATATAAAAATACATCTTTTGGTGAAGTCGATGTTTAGATTGTAGGTTTCAAAATGCCACTTTTAGAAAGTGGGTGTTTTCTTGCTTAACCATTCAGTGCCTCTGCCTGGCTGTGGAACACATGTCTGGGTGAGGCTGACAGTTGGGCTGGTTGTGAATTTACTCTAGAGAGTCACACAAATGGAGCTGTTGTGTGCCCTCTATATCCTATTGGGTCTTCCTCGGCTCAAGTGGTGGGAGGAGCTGGCACTTGCACCTGAATAGGGCTGTGTCTGTCTTACACAATACGATAACAAACAGGAAGAAGGAGGTTTTTGTAGGGCTGAGTCTGTCCTCCTTATAGCCTATATAACATTACAAAAAGGCCCAGCCTGAAGAGATTCCACAGGGTGGACAAGAGAAATATTTTTTTTGTGTGTTTGAAAAACCCTCACCTATCAGGGTTACCCTTGGTGGCATGCTTTATCATTGGGTTTCCTCCTGTTCCGCTCCGGAGCGGGGCATGCTACGACCAATGGAATACGTGGGAGCACTGTTGTAGTTTCATCAATGTGAATTTTGAGAGGGATAGTAATGGTGGGGTCTTAGGTGAGTTAAAAATACCTGCCCCTGGGTAGTACTACTAATTTAATATGTCTCACAGGGGTGGTAGAGACCGACCACGAGGTAAGTTACATAGCAAACCCCACCTCCGACACCCCTTTACAACCTTACCGACCCTGTGAGACATATTAAATTAGTAGTACCACCCAGAGGCAGGTATTGTTAACTTACCTAAGACCTAAGCATGCCAGCAAGGGGTAACCCCGGTGGGTGAGTATTTTTCATGCAAAAAACTTTTTCTTTCTCTTGTCCACCCTGTAGAATCTCTATGTCCTTACAGAATACAGTGTACAACACCTCAGAGTGTGTCTGGGACCAGGGCAGGAAAGGCATGGTCTTTTGCACTACATAGACTTTCCTTTGAAGTTTGCCTACTTCAAAGGCAGAAATACGTATCAGTATTGGACCCAAAACCACAGACTTTTCAAACACTTCTGGATCAAGAGGAGACTCTGCTAAGGAGAAGACCTGAAGAGCTGTCAGGAGGAGTACTGCCCCTTTGATGTGTGTGCTTTGCTGGGTTGGCCTTCAGTTTCTGCTTCTGCTTTGGAGAGGACAAAGATTGGACTTTGCTCTGTATCTTGCTTGTGAGGGTTCTCCAGGGGCTTGGACTGAGTTTGCCTCCTGTTAAGAAGTCTCATGGACATGAAAGACTTACCAGTTCTCTTGCTGAGGACCCTGACTTGCCAAGAGGTGCCCGCTCCAGTTCCTGGGCCCTTGGGAGTGATGTCTGGCATAAAACAACAAGAACAGGTTACGCCAACTCCAGACAACTCCAGAACCAGCACTGCTGCCCAACTCCATATCACTGCCTGCACCCGAGGCCATGGTCCCTGCTGAAGTGCGATGACTGCGACCGACACAGCAGGCCCGACACTGCAGCAGAGCCTCTGAAGTCCTGCAACATTGTGAGTCCCGATTGCCCGGTCACCGATGTCTATGACACCTGACTCCGCTGTGGCACCTGTGGCCCTGTGGTGTGTTCGCGACCCCGACAGGCCATCCCATCACTGGACTCATTGACTCTATCAGAATGTAAGGAACCGATGCCTCGCAGCCGATGCTACCGCACCTGCGTTGCCTCTGTAAGGGAAGGATGCCTCACCTCTCCTGCGTAGCAGTAAGGAACTGACACCTCACCTTCTCGCAGCAGTACGGAACCAATGCCGCACTGGCTTAAGCAACTCCTCACCTCCTCAACTCTGTGCCACATCTTGGACTTTGCCTTGTTTCTATGGTACTGTACTTAAGTTACGTGCATCTCCATGACTGGTGCCACACTCCCTTGTGAGTGGCATTGGATTGTTGGGAACGTCGCTATCATGACGCCATGATAGCGCAAGTTGGAACTATTGTATTTCTAAGAACTTTTATTGAGATTTAACCTTTAAAATTTGTACCTTTGCTTGTGTATGTTAGATTTGTGTCATTTTGGCCTTGTTTTACTTAGATCAATATTGCTGTTTTTCTAAACTGGTGTGGTGTTCATTTGTAGTGTTTTCACTGTGTTACTGTGTGTGGGTACACATTTGTAATACATTGCCTCTGAGATAAGCCTGACTGCTCATGCCAAGCTACTAAGGGGGTTAGCAGGGGTTATCTTAGGAGTGTGACTCCCTTACACTGACTTGAGTGAGGGTCTCTACTTGGACAGGGTGTAAACTGACTGCCAACTAGAGGCCCCATTTCTAACACTTACACACAAATTCCTGAATTACAGTGAATCTGTCACTAAGTTTAGTACGTTCCCTGGCCTTGGTAGACAACTTCCACTGGGTAGCCAGAGATTCGCCATTTTTGTCCTGTAGTAGCTTCCCTCTCAATGCCCAATACAGAGGTTTTTTTTCTGAGACAGCACATGCACTGTCATTGTGAAATCTCTTGTAAACAAAAAAAAAAGCTGAAAATGGGTTTAGTGCCTGCCCCTTACTTACCATTACTTACCATTGGCTGGCTTCAACATCACTCTCATTTCTTTGATTCTCATTGATCAGCGCTTCCTGCTTCCATGTTCTTTTTGAAGATTCCTGTCTTCCATGGAGCCTGGACCAAGTACAGCTTCCTCTCTGCTGGCCGCGGAATTGCAGAGGTGCTTAAGAGTGCATGTGTTTGCAGACCCTTTCTATCCCTCCCTATCCCTCACATTTGTTTCTCCATTCTTGTTGCTTGCCTTCTACATCCCACCATCTCCTGATTTGAGGTTGCTTTCCCCACCTCTCTCATGTCCTTTTTTCTTCTTTTTTATCTATGACCTCCTTCTTTGGGTGTTACTGTAGCCTGTTGCTGTGCCTTTGTTGCAAAGCGGTATGCTGTCGTAGCATAATATAGATAAAATATTCTGTGCACAATGCATGGGCCAAAGCAATTAGTACATTTCATTTTAAAGTTTTCTTGAACTATGCATAGAGGATGTTTGGCTCGTGAAGAGCAAGTTTCTTCTGCATATACTTTTCTTGGTGTAATGACCCCTCTCCCACCTCCAGTTTTGAGGTCAGAGAGGCTTTGGGTGCCCCATTGACCTCAGTGCCAGGATGTCTACTAGTGTTTATGGTTCTACATGATCAGACAGATCTGGGCATCTCAAAACTGTTGATGCAAGCTTGCACGCTTTTACATTTTCACGCAAGTGATTTTTCACATTCTGAATTTTTATTCTGGATAGTACATGCAAAGTAATATTTTTTGTGATTTCTCAATGATATCTAACCTTTTGATTTTTCCAGTGGGAGAACATTTGTTAGTCTGATCACATGTACTCACAGACTCAATCAATAACCTTTAAAAATGTTTCTTATTCAGAGAATATTAATTTAGACCCCTATCTTTTCTATGACATTTAAGAGCTCATGCTTGTGCACTAAATATATACAGATATCACAGCCCACTGCTATGGACATCCCAAGTTCTTTCCCAGTCACCAGCAAACACACACAAGGGATCCTTCTAACACACCCAGATAACGCACTATTATAAGCTAAACAATTCTTCCGAATTGCTCTCTGTTATGTTCAAAGATACACCACACCTTTTTGGTGAGATTATTCAAAGGTTTATTTCTTATAAGTTTCAGATCACCAACCCTCAAGGCATAGTCTGGCCAACTGTCAAAAATGTAAAGCTTAACTCTCACCAGAGCTTGCTGCTCTATGACATCAATGGCAGCCTGGGTTCTCAGGTGACAATGACACATGTGACTTTCCAAACTCTTTGCAAAGAGTCAAATTACAGATCATAACACTTCTTCCCCCATACAATATTTACAATTGAGAAATTGAAAAAACTTTTGCAACAGAAACAGTGAGATCATAAATGTACTTTCTAACCCTTAAGTCTTCACATAGGGGGTCATTCTGACTTTGGCGGGCGGCGGAGGCCGCCCGCCAAAGTACCGCCGTCAGAATACCGCTGCACGGTCAAAAGACCGCCGCGGTAATTCTGATTTTCCCGCTGGGCTGGCGGGCGACCGCCAGAAGGCCGCCCGCCAGCCCAGCGGGAAACCCCCTTCCATGAGGATGCCGGCTCCGAATGGAGCCGGCGGAGTGGAAGAGGTGCGACGGGTGCAGTTGCACCTGTCGCGATTTTCAGTGTCTGCTTGGCAGACACTGAAAATCTTGGTGGGGCCCTGTTAGGGGGCCCCTGCAGTGCCCATGCCAGTGGCATGGGCACTGCAGGGGCCCCCAGGAGCCCCGCGACACCCGTTACCGCCATCCAGGTTCTGGCAGTCAGAACCGCCAGAGCCAGGCTGGCGGTACGGGGGTCGGAATCCCCATGGCGGCGCTGCCTGCAGCGCTGCCATGGAGGATTCCCCAGGGCAGCGGGAAACCGGCGGGACACCGCTGGTTTTCTGTTTCTGACCGCGGCGGTCAGAATGCCCATGGATGCACCGTCAGCCTGTTGGCGGTGCATCCGCGGTCGTTGGCCTGGCGGTAGTCTACCGCCAGGGTCAGAATGACCCCCATAGACTTTGTGTCAGACTGGTTTGTTTCTAGACCTGCTAGCAGATTCAATATGAGCATGACTTGCATACTTTTTTCCTGGCCTTTGTTGAACAACTGAATTCTCAGTCATCAAACCATCACCAGATAATTTATCATTACCCCACTTTGTCAACATTGACATATTCCACACATCACCCGACTCCAGACCACTACATTTGTCTTTGCCTTAGAAATTATTAAAGGCCCCATGAACTTAGAATGACCTTTCTTTAAGAAACCTAGGCCCTCATTACAACCCTGGCAGTCAAAGACCGCCAGGACTGTTTCGTTGGAAGCACCGCCAACAGGCTGGCAGTGCTTCCCATGAAATTTTGACCGCTGCGAAAGCGCCACGGTCGCACCACCGGGACCGGCGGTTTCCCACCATTTTTGTCCCAGCGGTTGTAATCCCCCAGGGCAGCGCTGCTTGCAGCGCTGCCCAGGGGATTATGAGTCCCTTTCCCGCCAGCCTTTTCATGGCGGTATGAACTGCCATGAAAAGGCTGGCGGAAAGGGGAGTTGCGGAGCCCCTGGGGGCCCCTGCACTGCCCATGCCTCTTTCATGGGTAGTGCAGGGGCCCCTTGCCACGGCCCCATGGAGCTTTTTACTGTCTGCATAGCAGACAGTGAAAAGCGCGATGGGTGCAACTGCACCCGTCGCACTGCCGCAACACCGCCGGCTCCATTTGGAGCCGGCTCCCGTGTTGCAGCCGACATCCCCGCTGGGCCAGCGGGCGGAAACCAGGTTTCTGCCCGCCGGCCCAGCAGGGATCTCCAAATGGCCACTGTGGGAGTGCGCCGCATAGGCGGCCACGCGGCGGATACAACTTGGCCCCCCAATGTTGTAATGAGGGCCCTAGTTTCCTGACCAACACCTTATCTCCAACTTTCCAATGATTTCTATATGCTGAAGTTTTCTCATGAAATCTAGCTTTATACCTTTCCTAGTGTGATGTGCTACAGAATTTCAGATCATCTGCAGATATATTTATATTTTCCTTGCAAAACCTACATTTTAACCATGCTGGATTGAGTTTATTATGTGACTTCCTACCTCTCAATGCAGCAAATTGAGAAACAGAAGTTACACTATTAGGTGTGTTTAGATGATCCCACCATGTTTCTCTTTACACATTTTCCTAGAACATTTTGGCCCTCATTACAACCCTGGCGGTACATCCTACTTACCGCTGTGCCGAAGGCCGGCAACATACCGTGGCCGCTGAGGAAATCCGGTACAAGTATTACGACCCACATCTCGTAATCTACCACAATACAGACACCCACACAAGTCTGCCATACCAAAGGTCAGTGATAAACTGGTGATACCAAAACCCACACTGTCACGCCAACAAGAATAAGCCCACACTATCACGATCCATGAATCAACGCTGCGGTCTTTCAACCGCGGTAAACCATTGGCGGTACACACCGCCGCGCTCAAAATACACACACACTTACAAAACACAACCACATTGGACAATTCTAAATACACACACCTGATACACATACACACACCACACCCACACACTCACAACACTATAAAACACACAGCCACATTACCCACAACCCCTTACAGTGACATTTTTGTGAAGAAGCAGAGAGAGAGAATAGCAAACACAACACCAGCATCCACAAGCACACAACACCATCACTAATACAACATCCACGCACCTCAAACAACACACCCCAACACAACACATCACACAGTGCAACAAACATCACCTCACACATTACCCACACCATATCATGGCACCTCAAAGACACCCCACGTTTTCTGAGGAGGAGCTCAGGGTCATGGTGGAGGAAATCATCCGGGTAGAGCCACAGCTTTTCGGATCACAGGTGAAGCACACCTCCATTGCTAGGAAGATGGAGCTATGGCAGAGAATCGTCAACAGGGTCAACGTAGTGGGACAGCATCCAAGAACATGGGATGACATCTGGAAGAGGTGGAACGACCTACGGGGGAAGGTGCATTCCGTGGTATCCAGACACCAAGTAGCAGTACAGGGGACTGGCGGTAGACGCCCCCCTCCTCCCCAACAACTAACAACATGGGAGGAGCAAGTCTTGGCAATACTGTATCCTGAGGGCCTCGCAGGAGTAGCAAGAGGACCGGACTCTGGCAAGCCATATCTTTACTACTACATCCCCCGCCCCACCTGCATGCCATCACATACCCCCACCCTCACCCCCATCACCCCAACACCTCACATATGCCCCACCATCACAACCCACCCATCCCAATACCAAGCCCTGCATGCAACACCTATGCATGGACCCCCATCACCAAAGCATGTCCAGTACAGAGACCCAGACCCCAAAATCACTAATCTCACAAGGGCAAACACAATAATGCAAGCACAGGAGTAGAGGATAACTCACCCATTACACAAGATGGCACACACAGATACAATAACTATGCATTTACACCCCAACAGGACCCATACCCAACGTCACCGAACAGGAGGTGCCAGACATATCCAGTCCCCCCACAGAAGAGGCCCACAGTGACGACAGCAGCTTTGCACACCTGGATCAAGATGACCAGCCCGTCCCATCAGGGACCTCGGGGCAGTCGGTTCCCCTGCCACTGTCACAAACCACCACAAAGCCTCCCCCCTCAGGAAACACCACCACGGCACCCATCCAGCGGGCCCAGCCCTCTGTCCCCAAGACACATCAATCAGCAGTGTGTCCACCACTACAGGGAATCCAGGCAAACCCACCAACCCGAGACAATCAGGGACCTTGGGTCAGTTGCAGTGGGCACATAGTTCAGGGGACAGAGGCACAGGACAACAGGGAAACTGGGAGGACTGCTGTGCGACAGGGGGAGGGTAGGCCCAGGGAACCCACTCTCCACGAGGCACTCTCCAACATCATGGGAGCATACCATCATTCCCAGGAGACCATAGGCACGGTACTGGCCAAGTTTCAAGAGACCCAGCGGCTGCAGGAGGAACACTACCTGGGGATCAGGGAGGACTTGAAGTCCATCAACACCACCCTGGTCACCATTGCAGGGGTTCTGGCAGACCTGGCCAACACCATGAGGGACACAGTGGCACACAAACGGGCCCCTGACACTAGCCTGAATGATAAACAGCCCTCCACTTCCGCCAGTGCTAGTGGACAGGAGGTCCCGCCAGAGGACCAACAGGCCACCAGCACCCCACCCCCTGCAGAAGGAGTACCACCCCGCAAACGGTCCCTGAGATCCAGGAACAAGACAGAGAACATTGCCAAGACTCCCGCCAGGAAATAACACTCTCCTGATTGTCACCCTTTTGTCCCACTTTGTCATCCTGACAACTTTGAACTGCCATTACTCCACTTCCTATGCCCCCTTAGACAATGCACCTGTGAGACCAAGAGAATTGACTCTACCATGGACATTCCTCCACCATCACCCCAGCCCATTACACACCCCCTCCACTTATTTGCACAGAAATAAACACCCTTGAATCACAAATCAATCTGGAGTCAGTCTGTGCTTTCACAAATGTGTAATTGCAACCTCTCAGAAATATAGCAATGTCAATGCTCATGTTCACATACCAATGTTACACAGCTGTTGGGCAGCAGTAAACATAGCAGAGGGCACAAACTGGGACCCAGATCTGGAGAAATGGAAAGGCAAAGTGACATGTCAGGGTCCATACACAGAGGTTAAAAGGCAGATCTTACCTGTGTCCATCCTCTTACCTGTGTCTCACTGGAAGTATTACATGATGATGTTGTTTCGGTTGTCAATATCTTCTTCTTCTGCCTCCTCTTCTTCACTGTCCACAGGCTCCACAGCTGCCACAAGACCAGCATCAGGGCCATCCTCCTGCAGAGAAAAGACACCTGGCGTCGCAAAGCCAGGTTGTGCAACATACAGCATGCCACAATTATATGGCACACCTTCTTCGGTGAGTAGTACAGGGAGCCACCTGTCAGAAGGGGGAAGGTGAACTCTATTACCCTCCTAGTTCGCCCATGTGTCTCATTGTAGCGTTCCTCTGCCCTTGTCCTGGGATTCCGCACTGGGGTCAGTAGCCATGACAGGTTGGGGTAACCAGAGTCACCTGCAAATATCGAGGGACAACTGTTAGACGTCCTCCAACCCTTAGGGACTCTCCCATTCCCAGACACCTATGTTAACTGCATTGAGACCTTGGGCTCACCTATTAGCCACACCCAGTGCCTCTGGAGTTGCCCCATCACATAAGGGATGCTGCTATTCCTCAAAATGTAAGCGTCATGCACTGAGCCAGGATACTTGGCATTCACATGGGCGATGTACTGGTCTGCCAAACACACCATCTGCACATTCATAGAATAGTAGCTTTTGTGGTTTCTGTACACCTGTTCATTCCTGCGGGGGGGGGAACAAATGCCACATGTGTCCCATCAATGGCACCAATGATGTTGGGGATATGTCCCAGGGCATAGAAGTCACCTTTCACTGTGGGCAAATCCTCCACCTGAGGGAACACGATGTAGCTGCGCATGTGTTTCAGCACGGCAGACAACACTCTGGACAACACGTTAGAGAACATTGGCTGTGACATCCCTGATGCCATGGCCACTGTTGTTTGAAAGGAACCACAGGCCATGAAATGGAGTACTGACAGGACCTGCACTAGAGGGGGGATTCCTGTGGGATGGCTGATAGCTGACATCAGGTCTGGCTCCAACTGGGCACACAGTTCCTGGATTGTGGCACGATCAAGTCTGTAGGTGATAATGATGTGTCTGTCTTCCATTGTTGACAGGTCCACCAGGGGTCTGTATACCGGAGGATGACGCCATCTCATCACCTGCCCCAGCGCACGTGCCCTATGGAGGAGAAGGGTGAGCAGAGGGTCAACACCACATAGGTTTGACAAGGCTGTTTAGCATAATCGTGATTTAATCTGTGTGTGGCTTTGTCTGTCCATATTCCTGGCCAAAAGTGCTGTGACGCAGTTAGTTGGCCTGCCATGTGGCACCCTGAAATGGCAGCTGACTGACCTGTAAGGAGGGACAAGTGGAAATGAGGTAACTGCGCTGGCATTGTGCAGCGTCGCGGCAGGCGGTCAAAGACCGCGGCGCAATTCAGCATTGGTTATCATTGGGCCCTATGGGTTCCAGGAGCCAATGATGATGTACGCCGGCGGTGACGGGATGCACCGCCGTGGATGTGACTGCCATTTTCTATCTGTTCACTCACTTGATACCTGACCTTCAACAGGAGAGGACCTACACTGCAAGTGCTGCTGTGACCTGTGTCTGGAAACGACAATGGCTACAGTGTCTGAGGAAAGGGCCCCTGCCTTCACTGCGGAGGAGTTGGAGAAACTAGTGGATGGGGTCCTCCCCCAGTACACGCTACTCTACGGTCCTCCAGACAAACCTGTGAGTAAACTGTGTGCATGGTGGATGGCACATGAATGTATGGAGTGTCGTGGATGGAAGAGACGGGGGGCACAGGCCAGCATGTGAGGATGGTGAGTGTATGTTTTTCTGGGCCAGGGTGGGAGGTTTGTGGGTAATGAGTAAGAAGAACAGGACGGGGAGTAACATCCATTCTTACTTCACTGTTCCTCTAGGTCAGTGCCCACCAGAAGAAGGGGATTTGGCGTGCCATCGCAAAGGAATTGCGGACCCTGGGGATCTACCTGCCAAGGACTGGGTGAGTGGATGCATTTCTCCACTGGTTCTGGAGGGGGCTTTGTGTCCAGTGATGCTGCACCTGGGCTGTGGCAGTTGACATCCTCTCACCTGGGTGTCTTTGCCACACAATGTACCTGGAACAGGTAGCATGATACTCCATGGAGGCAGAGCCACACTCCATCCTGCGGCGACTTAGGCTGCCACTTGCTGGTTCGTGACAGTGCTGGAGGTGGTGTCTCAAGTGGCATGTCCAGGGTCCAGGACGTCACATGCAGACTCTGATGGCTGCACACTGGGGATGGGGCTGACGTCCGACAGAGTGGCATCAGCTGAGCATGTGGCAGTGATGATGGTGGTGCAGGTGGCGGTGTCTGCGGCGGAGATGCTGCCAGTGCTGGCCATGGTGCAATTGACTGTTGTGGATGGAGACACCATACCGTCCTCGGCAGCCTCGGATGGCTGATCCTTGTGGAGGATATTGCAGCCTGACGTTGTGGCAGCGGCGGTGCAGGTGGCGGTGCAGGTGGCGGTCGGAGCGGCGGTGGTGACTGTGGTGCATGTGGCTTCCATCCCTGATGATATGGTGGTCACCAGACCCTCACCAGGAGACATCGTGCCCTGAGGTGACGTGCCCTTTGGCTTGTGGCCCTTCCCCAGCTTGACAGTCGCTGCAGGGACCTTGGCACTGTCCACTCGGTGTTTGGGCGAGGCCTTGCTGGGTGGGTGGTGTGACTGTCCCTTGCTGGAAGCCGGCCCCTTTTTGACCTTTGCAGGTGGTGGAATTGGATGGTCTTTCTTTTCAATCAGTGGCACACTGGCAGCTCTTAAGGGTGCCCCCTTGGATCGTACAAGACTAGCAGGGACCACAGTGGATGCAAATTTGGTGGCTGAGGTGCTGGGCTGGGATCTAAGTTAGCTAGGAAAAGTTTTTTAGACACACTGGGACGGGAAGTTGGAGGGGGTGTGGGAGTGGAGAAAGAGGTAGTGGTTATAGGAGGTGTACGTCTGCTGAGTTTGGGTGAAGGTGCATGGGCTGTTTGGCTGTTGAGTGGGTGTGTGCCTGCGATTGTGTACTTTGGAAGCAGGGCTCACAGACACACTAGGAGAGGACACAGGGGACGTGTGAATGGTAGTGGGGGTGGTGATTGCACGGAAGCAGTGTGTAGTAATGGGCCTGCTGGTGATGGAGGCAGTGGCTGATGATGTAGTGCATGCAGGTGTGATTAGAGACGAGACTTGAATGGGAGGGGGAGGACGTGGAGGAGGGGGACACAGTGGAGGAAGTGGATGTTGATATGTGTGCATGGGTATGGTGCTTATGTAAGTGCCTGTGGGATGTGTGGTGCTTATGTTTTCCTGAGCCACTTTTGTGTGTTGATGTGTGTGCATGCTGGTCTGATGGTGTGCTTGGGATAGGCTGAGGTAGAGAGGATTGGGTCTGGGTTCTGGAAGTTTGAGGGGGGAGGCTAGACACAGGGACAATGGCTGCCATCAGTGCTGAGGCCAGAGCCTGAAATGCTCTCTGTTGGGCTGCCACAACAGAATGAATGCCCTCCAGGTATGCATTTGTTTGCTGCAAATGCCTCTCAACACCCTGGATGGCCTTCAGAATGTCTCACTGCCCAACAGTGAGGAATCTCAGGAGGTCAATAGCCTCCTCACTGAGGGCAGCAGGGCTCACTGGGGCAGGGGCTGAGGTGCCTGGGGCGAAGGAGATGCCCACCCTCCAGGGCAAGCAGGCACCGGAAACATGCTGAGGGCTGCTGGGAGGGCGGTGCTGGTAGGGGGGGGGGGTGGCGGCTGTACCTGTTGTTGGGGTGGGCACAGAGGTGTCTGCCACCGCCAGGAAGCTTTCATTAGAAGAGGAGTCACTGTTGCTAGTATCCCCTCCTGTCCCTGTCGTGGAGCTCCCCTCGCCCTACGTCCCACTGGTGCTTTCACCCTCCGTGGATTCACCCTCCAGGGCCATGTGGGATGCAGCTCCCTCCGTCGCCGGTGCCTCTGCTCCTACGCCAGATGATGCTAATGCACACAAGGACAGGTTGACAAAACAAGAAGGGGGGAGAGACAGAGGAAACACTCGGTCAATGCCAGCAACAACACCACCGTTGGCGTACACAACACACAGGGATCATCCCTATGCACTAGGTGATGCACTACCAGTTACAATGTTAGTCACCAGCCCATGGGGTACAATGCCTAACACCATTTGCTGCACACTTGGAACCCACAGGAGCCTGGCCAGTTTAGATGCCCACTACAAATATTGGGGTTGGAGTGCCTCAGAGCCTGCCCAACAAAGGACCTACCCTGCCATGTTCGCCCTGGCTTAGGGGAACCCACAGCCCACATCCCCTACCCAGACACTTCATAAATTGAGCAGAGTCAGCTTAATGACAATGTACTCACCCCCTTGTGGCTGCTGTGATGGCCTCAAGTGTCCATCCAACCCCGGATATGCCACCGCCAGGATCCAGAACATCAGGGGGGTCATGGTGCAACAGGCACCCCTTTCACGTTGGGAGGCCATCCCCAGCTGGGCCTCCGCCATCTTCTTGCTCCAGTGGCGCAGGTCCTCCCATCTCTTGCGGCAGTTGGTGCTCCGTCTATGATAGACCCCCAGGGTCCACAATTCCTTGGCGATGGCACGCCAAATACCCTTCTTCTGGTGGGCGCTGACCTAGAGTAAATGTAGAGGAGAAAAGGACATTACTCTCCCGTCCGGACCGTCATACTCCTTGCCCACCAGTTTCCACCCAGGCCCTGACGCACATACAGTACACTCACCATTCTTACATGCTGCCATAAGCCCCCCCCCACATGTATCTTCCATCCACACCACTCCAAACAGGCATTGCCCTCGCATCATGCTCACAGTATACTCACCTGTTTGTCTGGAGGACCGTAGAGTAGCGTGTACTGGGGGAGGACCCCATCCACCAATTTGTCCAACTCTTCCGCGGTGAAGGCAGGGGCCCTTTCCCCAGCCAATCAAGCCATTTTCGCTTCCAGACATAGGTCACAGCAGCACTTGCAGTGTAGTCCTCTCCCGTTGAAGGTCAGGTATCAAGTGAGTGAACAGATAGGAAATGGCGGTCACGTCCGTGGCGGTACGTACCGTCACCACCGGCGTACATCGCCATTGGCTCCTGGCACCCATAGGGCCCAATGATAACCAATGCTGAATTGCGTGGCGGTCTTCGACCGCCTACCGAGACGCTGTACAACGCCAGCGCAGTTACCTCATTTCCCCTTGTCCCTCCTCACAAGTCAGGCAGCTGCCATTTCAGGGGGGCACATGGCATGGCACCTAACTGCGTCAAAGCACAATTTGGCAGATATACGAACTAACTACGCCACACATGGTTTTAGTCACATTACTGCAAACACACTTGTGCAACCTATGTGGTACATGACCCTCTGCTCACCATTCTCCTCCATAGACCACATCCACTGGGACAGATGATGAGATGACGTCATCCTTCGGTGTACAGACCCCTGGTGGACCTGTCGACAATGGAAGACAGACACATCATTATCACCTACAGACTTGATTGTGCCACAATCCAAGACCTGTGTGCCCAATTGGAGCCTGACCTGATGTCAGCTATCCGCCATCCCACAGGAATCCCCCCTCTAGTGCAGGTCCTGTGAGTGCTCCATTTCCTGGCAAGTGGCTCCTTTTAAACAACAGTGGCCATGGCATCAGGGATGTCTCAGCCAATGTTTTCTAACGTGTTGACCAGAGTGATGTCTGCCCTGCTGAAACACATGCGCAGCTACATTGTGTCCCCCCAGGTGGAGGATTTGCCCATGGTGAAGGCATATTTTCATGCCCTGGGACATATCCCCAACATCATTGGTGCCATTGATGGTACACTAATGGCATTTATCCCCCGCCAGGTGAACAAATGTACAGAAATAGAAAAAGCTACCATTACATGAATGTGCAGATGGTGTGTTTGGCGGACCAGTACATCTCACATTTGAATGCCAAGTATCCTGGCTCTGTGCATGATGCCTAAATTTTGAGGAATAGCAGTATCCCTTATTTGATGGGCCAACTCCAGAGGCACTGTTCATGGCTAATAGGTGAGCCCAAGGTCTCCACACAGTATGAGTAGGTGTCTGGGTATGGAGTAGTCCCTAAGGGCTAGTGTGTGTCTAACAGTTATCCCTCGACAATTGCAGGTGACTCTGGTTACCCCAACCTCTCAAGGCTACTGACCCCAGTGAGGAATGCCAGGACAAGGGCAAAGGACTGCTACAATGAGGCACATGGGCGGACTAGGCATATTATTGAGAGGACGTTAGGCCTCCTGAAAGCCAGATTCCGGTGCCTCCATCTAACAGGTGTCTCCCTATACTACTCACCGAAGAAGGTGTGCCAAATAATCGTGGCATGCTACATGTTGCACAAACTGGCATTGCGATGCCAGGTGCCTTTTCTGCAGGAGGATGAGCCTGGTGATGGTCTTGTGACAACGGTGGAGCCTGTGGACAGTGAGGAAGAAAAGGCAGAAGAAGAAGATATTGACAACCGAACGGACATCATCATGCAGTACTTCCAGTGACGCACAGGTAAGAGACTGTAACTGCTCCTCACATTTCTGAATACTGTAGGACATTGTATAAGTTTACCTCTTAACCTCTGTCTATGGACACTGACAGTTCACTTTGGATTTCAATTTTTCAGATCTGGGTTCCTCATTCAGCCTTCTGATATTTTCACTGCTGCCCAACAACTGTCAAACATTGGTATGAACAAATGAACATTTACATTGCTATTTGTTGCTGATGTTGTAATACTACATTTGTGAATGATCAGACTGACTCCAGATTGGTTTATGATTAAAGGGTGTTTATTTAGGGGCTATTGAGTATTGGGGTACATGCAAGGGGCTGGGGTGATGCTGGAGGAAGGTCCATAGTAGAGTTCAGTCTCTTGGTATCACAGGTGTATTGTCCAATGGGGCATAGGAAGGAGAGAAATGGCAGTTCAAGGTGGACAGGGTAACTGAGTGGGACAGAAGGGTGACAATCAGGAAGGTCCTGTTTCCTGGCAGGGGTATTGACAATGTTCTCTGTCTTCTGCCTCGATCGCAGGGACCGTTTGCGCAGTGGTTCTCATTCTGCAGGGGGTGGTGTGCTGGTGGCCTGTTGTTCCTGTGGCGGGGCCTCCTGTTCACTAGCGTCGGCTGAGGTGGAGGGCTGTTCTTCGGTGTGGCTAGTGTCAGGGGCCCGTTGGTGTGCCACTGCCTCCCTCATCGTCTTGCCTATGTCAGCCAGCACCCCTGCTATCGTGACCAAGATGGTGTAGATGTTGGTGAGGTCCTGCCTGATCCCCATGTATTGTCCCTCCTGCAGCCGCTGGGTCTCCTCAAACTTGGCAAGTACCGTGCCCATGGTCTCCTGGGGATGGTGGTATGCTCCCATGATGTTTGATAGTACCTCATAGAGGGTCGGTTCCCTGGGCCTGTCCTCCCCTTGTTGCACAGCAGTCTTCCCAGCTTCCCTGTTGTCCTGTGCCTCTGTCCCCTGAACCGTGTGCCCACTGATCCCAGGTCCCTGATCGTCCTGGGTTAGTGGGTTTGCCTGAGGTCCCTGTAGTGGTGGACACACTGTTGATTGACGTGTCCTGGGGACAGTGGCATGGGCCAGCTGGGTGGGTGCTATGGTGGTGTTTCCTGAGGGGGGAGGTTCAGTGGTGGGTTGGGACTGTGGCAGGAGAACCGACTGTCCAGAGGTCCTTCATGGGCCAGGTTGGTCATCTTGATCCAGGCGAGCAGAGATGCTGTCGTCACTGTGGGTCTCTTCTGTTCGGGGACTGGATATGGCTGGCACCTCCTGTCCGATGACGTTGGGTAGGGGTCCTGTTGGGGTGTAAATGCATTGTTATTTTATCTCTGTGTGCCATTGTGTGCAATGGGTGTGTTTCCCTTTATTGCAGTGCTTGCACTATCGCCTTGGCCCTTGTGTGAGTGGTGATTGTGTGCCCTGGGTGAGTCTCTCTATTGGACATGCGTGGGAGATGGTGGAGTCATGGGAGTGAGGGTGAGGGTGGGAGTATGTGATGGCATGCAGGTAGGGGGGGATATATTATTAAAGATTTGCCTTACCAGAGTCCAGTCCTCCTGCTACTCCTGCGAGGCCCTCAGGATGCATGATCGCCAAGTCTTGCTCCTCCCATGTTGTTAGTTGTGGGGGAAGAGGTGGGGATCCACTGCCAGTCCTCTGTACGGCTACCTGGTGTCTGGATACCACAGAACCCACCTTCCCCCATAGGTCATTCCACCTCTTCCTGATGTCATCCCTTGTTCTTGGGTGCTGTTCCACGGCGTTGACCCTGTCAACAATTCTCCACCATAGCTTCATCTACCTTGCAATGGATGTCTGATGCACCTGTGATCCGAATAGCTGTGGCTCTACACGGATGATTTCCTCCACCATGACCCTGAGTTCCTCATCAGAAAACCTGGGGTGTCTTTGAGGTGCCATGATGTGGTGTGAGTGATGTGTGAGGTGATGGTTGATGTGATGTGTGGGGTGATGTTTTGGGGTGTGTGGTGTGATGTGCGTGGATGGTGTATGAGTGATGGTGTTGTGTGCCTTTGGATGCTGGTGTGGACTTTGCTTTTCTCTCTCTCTGCTTCTTCTAATTTTTTCACTGTAAGGGGTTGTGGGTAATGTGGGTGTGTGTTTTATAGTGGTGTGAGTGTGTGGGTGTGGTGTGTGTATGTGTGTCAGATGTGTGTAGTTTGAATTGTCCAATGTGGTGTAGTTTTGTAAATGTGTGTGTATTTTGAGCGCAGCGGTGTGTACCGCCAATGGTTTACCGCGGTTGAAAGACCGCCCGTTGATTCGTGGGTCATGATAGTGTGGGCGCATTCCTGTTGGCCTAACGGTGTGGGTTTTGCTATCGCCAGTTTATCACTGACCTTTGGTGTTGCGGACTTGTGTGGAAGGAAGGGGGAGAGTGCTGCGTGCATGAAAGACGGTAATTGCATGTGCTACATGGCAAGGGTAGGGATGGGGGCCAATCACTTTGACGGCGAAGTTGGTAATAACTTCTCTTTTTCCACTGTACATTTCATGTAGGTCAGCGCCCACCAGAAAAAAGATATTTGGCGTGCCATCGCCAAGGACATCCGTACCCTGGGGGTCTACCACAGACAGAGCACCCACTGCTGGAAAAGATGGGAGGACATTCGTCGCTGGAGCAAGAAGAAGGCGGAGGCTCAGCTGGGGATGGCCTCCCAACGTGGGAGGGGTGCCCGTCGCACCATGACACCCCGATGTTCAGGATCCTGGCGGTGGCCTACCCGGAGTTGGATGGGCGCTTGAGGGCATCACAGCAGCCACAAGGGGGTGAGTACACTCTCATTCTGCTAACTTTGCGCGCAGTGGAGGTGTCTGGGTGGGGGAGGTGGGCTGTGGGTTTCCCTAGGCCAGGGCGAGTTCCGTAGGCAAGGCCCCTCCGTAAGACAGGCCATGTGGCACCCCACCCCACCTCTGTAGAGTGCCAAGTACACCTAGTCATGCCCCTGTGCCATCTATGTGTGCAGATGTTGTCCATAGCCTTGTAGGCCATTTCCCAGGAAATGAACAGTGGACCCCAAGAGCGCGGCGTAGTGCAGGGGGCTTCTGTGTCTGTCGTGTCCGCCAACGGTAGCGGTAATGCATGCACTCCACATGTCTTTCTTCTGTCGTCCCCCCCTTTTTGTGTTCTCCCTGTTCTTGTGTGCATTAGCATCATCAGGCGGAGGAGCAGTGGCACCGGAGCATGAGGGAGCTGCATCCCATATGGCCCTGGAGGGCGAGACTACGGACTCAGAGTTCACCAGTGGGACGGAGGGCGAGGGGAGCTCCATGGCGGGGACAGGAGCTGACACCAGCGACATGGACTCATCCTCTGATGAGAGCTCCCTTGTGGTGGCGGCAACATCTGTGCCCCCCGCATCTACAGGTACAGCTGCCACCCCCCTACCAGCACCACCCTCCCAGCAGCCCCTCAGCCTTTGCCCCGTGCCCGCTCACCCAGGAGGGTGGGCATCACCTTCGCCCCAGGCACCTCAGGCCCTGCCCCAGTCACCCCTGCTGCCCTCAGTGAGGAGGCCATTGACCTCCTCAGGTCCCTCACTGTTGGGCAGTCTACCATTTTGAATGCAAACCAGGGTGTAGAGAGGCAGTTGCAACAAACAAATGCATTCCTGGAGGGCATTCATTCTGGTCAGGCGGCCCTTCAGCGAGCTTTTCAGACTCTGGCCTCAGCACTGATGGCAGCCATTGTCCCTGCCTCTAGCCTCCCCCCTCCAACTTCCTCCACCCAGACCCAATCCCCTGTACCTCAGCCTATCCCAAGCACACCTACAGACCAGCATGCACACACGTCAACACACAAGGGAAGCTCTGGCAAACATAAGCACCACACATCCCACAGGCACTCACGCAAGTATCACACACATGCAGACACACCAACATCCACTGCCTCCACTGTGTCCCCCTCCTCCTCGTCTACCTCCCCCCTCCCAGTCTCGTCTACACTCACACCTGCATGCACTATCTCTACAGCCACTACGTCCCTCTCCAGCACACCCACCACCACACCCCGCTCACGTGCAGCCACCACCCCCACTACCATTCACACGTCCCCTGTGTCCTCTCCCAGTGTGTCTGTGATGCCCCCTCCCAAGATACACAAACGCAGGCACACACCCACCCAACAGCCATCCACCTCACGACAGCCTCCAGCACATGCACCTTCACCCAAAGTCACCAAACGTACACCTCCTACAACCACCACCTCTTCCTCCACTCCCAAACCCCCTCCAGCTACCTGTCCCAGTGTGTCAAAAAAACTTTTCCTGTCCACCCTTGACCTCTTTCCCACACCTCCCCCACCCCGTCCGTCTCCTAGGTCCCGAACTAGCACCTCAGCCACAACATCTCCGGGACCATTGGTGCCTGTAGTCACTGGAATCTGGAGTGCACCGGCCACCAGGGCAGCCAGTGTGGCACGGAACCACAGCACAGACAGTCCCCCACCTGTGAAGCATCAGAAGTTGGCCAGTGCCCGGCGGGAGAGGCGGAAGACTCCAGCCACCAAAGCCGCTCCCAGGGGTCCCGGTGGGAGTGTGGAGTCAGCTGTGACACCTTCCAAGGTGGGGAAGGGCCACAAGAAACCCGGCAAGTCTGGGAAGAGCAGCACGGTGGAGAAGACCGCCATCATCCCTGATGCCCAGGAGCACACCTCCAGCACAAGCCCAGCTACCCAGGACAGGACCACCAGCACCACCCCACCTGCCCAGGAGGCCACCGCCAGCACCAGCCCAGCTGCCCAGGAGGCCACCGCCAGCACCAGCCCACTGCCCAGGAGGCCACCGCCAGCACCAGCCAACCTGCCCAGGAGCCCACCGCCAGCACTAGCCCTGCTGGGCCATGAAGGACCGCCAGCAAAAGCACCGCTGGGCCATGAAGGACCGCCAGCAAAAGCCCCACTGGGCCATGAATGACCGCCAGCAAAAGCCCCGCTGGGCCATGAAGGACCTCCAGCACATACCCCGCTGGGCCATGAAGGACCGCTAGCACATGCCCCGCTGGGCCATGAAGGACCGCCAGTAGCTGAGACCGTGCAATGGAGAACGCCATCTCAAGCACCGCTGAACAGGGCACCGCCAACTCAAGCATCACTGAACAGGGCACCGCCAACTCAAGCACTGCTGCACAGGGCACCGCCATCTCAAGCACCGCTGAACACGGCACCACCGTCTCAAGCACCGCTGAACAGGGCACCGCTGTCTCAAGCACCGCTGCACAGGGCACAGCCATCTCAAGCACCGCTGAACAGGGCACCGTCGTCTCAAGCACCGCTGCACAGGACACCGCCATCTCAAGCACCGCTGAACAGGGCACCGCTGTCTCAACCCCCGCTGAACAGGTCACGGCAAACTCAAGCACCGCTGCACAGGGCACCGCCATCTCAAGCACTGCTGAACAGGGCACCGCCGTCTCAAGCACCGCTGCACAGGGCACCGCCATCTCAAGCACCGCTGAACAGGGCACCGCCTTCTCAAGCACCGCTGGCCCATGAGCAGCAAGGGCACTGACGCAATTGAGTCCGTCACGGGGTGAATGATGCACTCTGGGCACCATGCCCCCTCCAGAACCAGTGGAGACTGTCATCCACTACCTCTGTCCTTAGCAGGATGAAGCACTCTGGGCACCATGCCCCGTCCAGAACCAGTGGAGACTTATCCACTTGTGAGACTGTGACTTTGCACTCCCCAGGATATGGCAGTGGGCAAGCCACCCACTGTATAGACTTGAGAGACTGTGGCTTTACACTCCCCAGGATATGGCAGTGGGCAACCCACCCACTGTATAGTCTTGAGAGACTGTGGCTTTGCACTCCCCAGGATTGAACATTGGCGGTAAATCCCACTTACCGCCATGCTGACTGCCACCAACTTACCCCCACCGCGGCGGATACGCATTCACCATATTATGACACACTCACACACCAATCTGTCACTATTCAGCCACATACACAATTCCACCACACCAAAGGTCAGTGATAAACTGGCAGTATCAAAACCCACACCGTTACACCCACAGAAAAACGCCGATCACATAATGACCCACGAATCACCACGGCAGACATTCAATGGCGGTAAACCATTGGCGGTACGCTCTAAATGGACACCCACAAACAAAACAACACCACGTTGGCCAATTTAAATAACACACACCTGACACTCATACACACACCACACACACACACACACACACAACCCTATAAAACACACACACACATACATTACCCACAACCCTTTACGACTGCAAACCGTTGACACGAGACAGACACCAAGACCACAGACAGAACCAGAGTCACACACTACTTACACCTATACACCACCCACGTACCCCACATCACACAGCCCAACACATTACCCTACACCCCCTCCCTCACCTACACACCTAACACAACACCAATGGCACCACAAAGACACCCCCGATTCACAGAGGAGGAGCTACGGGTCATGGTGGAGGAAATCATCAGGGTAGAGCCACAGCTATTTGGAGCACAGGTGCAGCAGATATCGATACCTAGGAAGATGGAGCTATGGCGGAGAATCGTGGACAGGGTCAACACCATGGGACAGCACCCAAGAACTAGGATGACATCAAGAAGAGGTGGAACGACCTATGGGGGAAGGTATGTTCCATTGCAGCAAGACACCAACTCACTGTACAGAGGACTGGCAGTGAACCCCCACATCCTCCCCCACAAGTAACAGCATAGGAGGAGCAAGTCTTGGCAATCCTGCATCCTGAGGGCCTGGCCGGAGTAGGAGGAGGGCTGGACTCTGATAAGTCAACTCTTTACTACTATCACCCCCCCTACCTGCATGTCATCACATACCCCCACCATCACCGTCAACCTCACTCCCATCACTCCACCATCACATCTCACTCATCCCAATGCCAGGCCCTGCATGCAATAGCAATGCATGGACACCACTTACAGCCCTGCATGGACACCTATCACTTAAACGTGCACACTAGAGATAATAGCTATCTCACCACATACCAACTTACACAAGTGAAAGCTGCCAGGACAAATACAACAAAAGGGGGCAAGCCACGGATGCACAATATGTCAGACACAGAAACAATAACACATCATTTACATCCCTCCAGCCAATGTCACAGGAGAGGAGGCCCACAGTGATGATAGCAACTCTGGTCTTCAGGATCTGGGTGACAAACCTGGCCTATCAGTGACCTCTGGACAGCCGGTTACCCATGCCCAGTCACACACCACCACAGAGCCTCCCCAATCAGTAAACACCACCAGAGCACCTACCCAGTGTACCCACACCTCTGTCCCCAAGACATGTCAATCAGCAGTGTGTCCACCTCTACAGGGACCACAGGCCACACCTCGCACACAAGACAATCTGTGACCTGGGGTCAGTGGCAGTGGCCACACTATTCAGGGGACAGAGGCACAAGCCTCCAGGGACACTGGGAGGACTGCTGTGTGCCAGGGGGAGGACAGGCCTAGGGAACCAACTCTCCAGGAGGCACTTTCAGAGATCGTGGGAGCATATCAACATTCCCAGGACACGATGGGCCATATCCTGGACAATGTGCAGGAGAACAGGTGGCTGCAGGAGAGACAGTACCAGGGGATCAGGGAGGACTTGCACGCCATTAACACCACCCTGGTCTCCATAGCAGGGGTGCTGGCAGACATGGCCAATATTATGAGGGAGGCAGTCTCACAACAGCGGGCCCCTGGCACTAGCCAGACATTTGAGCAGCCTTCTACCTCTGCTGCTGCTAGTGGACAGGAGATCCCGCCACAGGACTCACAGGCCACCAGCACCCCTACCCCTGCAGAAGGCGATCCACCACGCAAACGTTCCCTGTGATCCAAACAGAAGCTAGAGACACTTGCCAAGACCCCGACCAGGAAATGAGACTCTCCTGATTGTCAACCTTGTGTCCCACTCTGTCAACCTGTCCACCTTGAACTGCCATTGCTCCCCTTCCTATGTCCCCTTGGACAATGCACTTGTGCTACAGACTGCAACAATACCCTGGACCTTCCTCCATCATCACCCTATCCCATTGCACTTGCCCCTCAATATTTTAGCACTCAATGAACACCCTTGGAAAAAAAAGAAGTATGGAGTATGACAGGTACAAACATTGCAATTCAACTGTACAGAAAATGAGCATAGGTTAATGACCTGTAGCTGGCTGCAGCGTTCACACCAGGAGCATATGTGAAGTCACCAACATCTGTAAAATAAATAGCCAAGGGGCACAGGAAGTGGGCATAGAAGTGGAAAATAACATCATGCCAGTGCCACAGAAATTCCCAAAAATTTCATTGAATTGTGAAGTAACACTGTCTTACCTGTGTGCCATTGGAAGTATTGTCTGATGACGTTCTGTTGTCCTCATCCGCTGCCTCCTCATCCTCACTGTCCACAGGGTCCACTGCTGCCACACGGGCATTTCCAGCCTCCTCCTCCTGCAGAAAAGGCACATGGCGTCTCAGGGCAAGGTTGTGCAACATGCAGCATGCCACGATTATCTGACAGACCTTATTGGGTCAGTAGCACAGGATCCACCTGTTAGATGGAGGCACCTGAACCTGGCCTTCAGGAGGCCAAAGGACCTTTCTATAATCCTTCTGGTTCACCCATGTGCCTCATTATAACATTCTTCTGCCCTTGTCCTGACATTCCTCACAGGGGTCAGCAGCCATGATAGGTTGGGGTAACCAGAGTCACCTGCAATATTGAGGGACATCATTTAGCCACACACTATCCCATATGGCCCACACCATACCCATACACCAACATATACTGGGTGGGGACCAGGGCTCACCTATTAGCCACTCCCTGTGCCTCTGTAGTTGGGCCATCATATTTGAGATGCTGCTATTCCTCAGGACAAAGGCATCATGCACTGACCTAGGTCACTTGGCATTGATGTGGGAGATGTACTGGTCCACCAAGCATACCATCTGTACATTTATAGAGTGGAAGCTCTTATGATTTCTGAACACCTTTTCATTTTGACGGGGGGGCAAATGCAATATGTGTTCCATCAATCGCCCAAATTATGTTGGGGATATGTCATATTGCATAGAACTCGGCCTTCACTGTGGCCAAATCTTCAACCTGGGGAAATACAATGTAGCTGCACATGTCTTTAATCAGGGCAGACAACACTCTTGTCAGCACGTTTGAGAACAGTGGCTGTGACATTCCTGCTGCCAAGCCCACTGTCACTTGGAAAGAACCAGTTGCCGGGAAACAAAGCACTGATACAACTTGCACAAGAGGGGGGATCCCAGTGGGGTGACGGATAGAAGATATCAGGCCAGGCTCCAACTGGGCACACAGCTCTGTGACTGTGGCCCTGTCAAGTCTATAGGTGAGGATGATGTGCCTGTCCTCCATTGTTGCCAAGTCCAGCAGGGATCTGTACATGGGTGTATGTCTCCATCTCCTAATCCTCCGCAGTGGTAGCAATCTATGGGGCAAAAGAGTGGGGAGCCGGTCACAAACTGAAGAATGGGGCCGCAACAGAACTTTGCATGCTGTTAACTTGCAATGGGCCCAGTATGTCCAAATTTAACCAGTGACGGAGCAAATATCCAGGGCCTGCCCCCCCCGAATTGGCATCCGCCTGTCCTGTGTGGAGGGACAGGTGAAAGTGAGGTAATTCCACTGACATTGTGCGCCATTGCAAGAGGCGGCCGGGAACGGCTGTGCAAATCCTCGTTGGTTATAATTAGGCCCTATGGGTTACAGTGGCCAATGGTGATCTACGCCGGTGGTGACGGTATGCACCGCCATGGACGTGACCACCATTTTCTATCTGATTCCTCACTTGCTACCTGATCTTCAACAGGAGAGGACCTACACTGCATGTGCTGCTGTAACCTGTGTCTGGAACCTACCATGGCCTGTGTGACTGGGGAAAGGGCCCCAGCCTTCACTCTGGTGGAGTTGGAGAGACTGGTGGATGGGGTCCTACCCCAGTACGGACTGCTGTATGAGGCTCCAGACCAACAGGTGAGTACACTGTGGGCACAATGCATGTGGCATGAATGCATGAAGCGATGTGTTAAGGCTTCATGTAAAGGGGGTGGGTGGATATCCTCTGGGCGGCGTATTGGTTGTGTGCTGAGCCATGTGAGTGCAAATGGTGATGCAAAGGGGCATGGTGGGCCATAAGTGGAACAGGCAGGACTGTTTGACTAATACTATTTTCCTGTGTGTATTTCCTCTGCAGGTCAGCACCCATCAAAAGAAGGGTATATGGCATGCCATCGCCTAGGACGTGCGCACCCTGGGGGGTCTACGGCAGGTGGAGCACCCACTGTCGGAAATGGTGGGAGGACCTGAGACGCTGTGCACTGAAATCGGCGGAGGCCCAGCTGGGGATGGCCTCCCAATGAGAGAGGGGTGCCTGTCGAACCCTGACCCCCCTGATGGCCCGCATACTGGCAGTGGCCTATCCAGAGCTGGATGGGCACTTGAGGGCATCACAGCAGCCACAAGGGGGTGAGTACAGTGCCCATCATTACTACTTACGCCTGGTGGGGTGGTATCTGGGTGGTGGATTTGTGTCAGTGAGTGCCCCTTAGCCAGGCCTGACATTGCAGCGTAGGTCCCCTGGTGACTAGGGTTATGAAGGGATAATCCTGCTACCTAGCTCGTAGGCATCCACTACTGGTCAGGGCTGCGTGGGTCCCAGGTGTGCTGCATTTGCCGGTGTGTTCCCCTCCCCATGCCTTGGTGGCTTGCAAAATCACTGGTAGTGCAATGCATAGTGCGTAGGCCTGTTCTCTGTGTGTGAGGGTGCTGTGTACGCCAACAATGGTGTTGGTGCAGCCATTGACCAAGTGTATCCTTTGTCTCTCCTCCCCTTATTGTTTTGTCACCCTGTCCTTATATGCATTAGCATCATCTGGCTGTGGAGCAGAGGCACTGGTGACTGAGCGAGCTGCATCCCACAGGACCCAGGAGGCAGAATCCACCAACACTGAGGGCACCAGTGGGACGGAGGGTGAGGGGACCACCATGGCGGAGACTGGAGGGGACAGTTCTGACACAGATACCTCCTCTGATGAAAGCTCCCTGGTAGTGGCAGACACCTCTGTGACCACCCCAGCTACAGGTCCAGCTGCCACCCCCTGTACCAGCACCACCCTCCCAGCAGCCCCTCATCGAGTTGCCCGTGCCTGCTCACCCAGGATGGTGGGCATCTCCTTCTCCCCAGGCCCTACCCCAGTGCGCCCTGCTGCCCTGAGTGAGGAGGCTATTGACCTCCTGAGATCCATCTCTGTAGGGCTGTCAACCATTGTGAATGCCATCCGGGGGCTGGCATCCCAGATGTAACAGACTAATGCATTCCTGTAGGGCATTTACACTGGCTTGACAGCCAATAAAGATCGATCCAGGCTCTGGCCTCCTCTTTGATGGCAGCCATTGTCCCTGTTTCCACCCTCCAACTTCCCAATCCCATTCTCCTCAACCCCAACCTATCGCAAGCACACAGGGAGACAAGCATGCTCACAAGACAACACACAAGACTGGTACAGGCAAACACAAGCACCACACTTCATCCCACAGGCACTCACACAAACACCATCGACATGCAGACATAACACAATCCACAATTTCCACTGTCTCCACCTCCTCCTACTCCTCCACCTCCCTCCCAGTTCCATCTACAGTCACACCTGCATGCACTACATCATCATCCACTACCAGCATCACCACCACACCAAGCAGAACACATACCTCACTGGCAGACACCTCCACAACAGCCATGCACATGTGCCCCGTGTCCTCTCCCACTGTGTCTGACCCCCCAAGGTACACAAATGCAAGCTCTCAGACACCCAACAGCTATCTACCTCACAACAGCATCCAGCCATGCACCTGCACCCAAAATCAGTAGACAGACACCCCCTACAACCGCTCTCTCTTTCTCCACTCCCAAACCTTCTCCCTCTTCCCACTCCAATGTCCCTACAAAACTGTTTCTATCCACTATTGACCTCTTCCCTACCCCCACGTCCTGCATGTCTGGCCAGGTTGGGAAGAACCCAGCCAAGCACCTCAGTCCACAGGGCCTGTCGCCACCACACCTACTTGTGGTGGAAAAGGATCCAAGGCACATGTCCTAAGGGTGAAGGAGCCTGCACCAGGCAGCCGCAAGGGAAAGGATGCTGCCACAGCTGCCGGAAATAGCAAGGAGCCCGCCGAAGCTGCTGCCAGGAAGACAAAGGAGCCTGCCCCAGCTGCTGCCAGGAAGACAAAGGAGCCTGCCCCAGCTGCTGCTAAGAAGTTAAAGGAGCCTGCCCCAGCTGCAAGGATGACTAAGGAGCCTGCCCCAGCTGCCAGGAATACTAGGTAGCCTGCCCCAGCTGCCAGGAAGAGCAAGGAGCCTACACCAGCAGGCAGGAAGAGCAAGGGACCTGCACCAGCAGGCAGGAAGAGCAAGGGGCCTGGGGCAGGAACTGTGATGGAGCGCCCACCACCAACCATGGTTGTGCAGCCTCACTAGGTTGCAGTGCATGGGCAGGAGCCTCCAGCCCCCCACATCAGCAAAACCACCACCAGTGAGCAGCCGTCTGAGGTTGCAGGGGATGGGCAGGAGCCTCCCCACACCAGCAGCAGCACCACCCCACCAGTGAGCAGCAGTCCGAGGTTGCAGGCGATGGGCAGGAGCCTCTCCCCCCCAGCAGCAGCACCAACCACTTCCAGTGAGCAGCCGTCCGAGTTTGCAGGGGATGGGCAGGAGCCTCCCCCTCCCAGCAGCAGCACCACCACCACCAGTGAGCAGCCGTCCAAGGTTGCATTGGATGGGCCGGAGCCTCCCCACACCAGCAGCAGCACCACCAGTGAGCAGCCGTCCGAGGTTGCAAGGGATGGGCAGGAACCTCCCCACCCAGCAGAAGCACCACCACCTCCAGTGAGCAGCCATCCGATGTTGCAGGGGATGGGCAGAAGCCTCCCTTCACCAGCAGCACCATCACCTCCAGTCAGCAGCCGTCACCGCCAGCGGACGGTAAGTAATCCTGCCTCCATGGACTGCTGTGGGACCTGCCCCTTGCAAATCCAGTGGGTATGACACCCACCTGAGAGACTGTGACCTTGCATTCCCCAGGATCAAGACCACAGGGCATGATGTGCCCTCCAGAACCAGTGGGTAAGACTTCCACCTACCCCAGACTCCCCAGGATCAAGAGCACAGGGCACAATGCCCCATCCAGAACCAGTGGGCAAGTCACCCACTCGAGAGACCGTGGCCTTGCACTCCCCAGGACCAAGCACAGCCTTGAGAGACTGTGACCTTGGACTTTGGCCTGTGGCCATGTGGACAACGTACATTGTGGACTGGGCTGTGTCCCTTTTTATGTATATAAGTATATATCTATTATCTTGTCTCACTTATTTATCTTGATGTGTTGCTCTCATTATATTCACTTTTTCAAAATTGTTTTGTCCTTGCATTATTTATCCGAGGTACGGTGTAAAAATGTTTTACTAATGCTGCTGATTGTGTGTATGGTGTTGGGGGTGTGTGGTGCGTGTGTGTGTCACTCTCTTTTTCTTCCCACCCTCCGTTGTGTGCTGGACGTCTGTACTCACCTGCGTTGGTGTTCGTGGTGGAGCAGCATGGAAAAGATCATGGGGAAGACATGCAGCTCGGGCTCCATGGCGGCGTGGTTGTTCCCTGTGTCTCCAATGGTGAGTCCTTTTACTTCTGTGGTCTGTTTCCACCAGTGTTTTGATGTCATTGGTACTGCTCCGGAAAAGGTGGCGGTTTGCAGGGTCATAATCTGGTGGGCGGAACATTGACTTCTGCCTGGCTGTAGACGGCTACCACTGTGGTGCTTGTTGTTTTCGCCCTGGCGGTTGGTGTGGTACATTGGCTGTCTATTGGAGATCTTTCCACCATGGTCATAAATTGGCAGTAATTACCGCCGGCCTTTTGGCAGTATTACCACCACTTTAACACCAACCGCCAGGGTTGAAATGAGGGCCTTTGTCTTTAAAAGGAGTTGTGCGCATCACCACTCAGAAGCAAACATGCTCCCTTCTGTATTAAGGAAGTCTTTTTACGTGGAAGTACCTTTAAGGACTTTGCCTTTAAGAGAAGGTTTTCGCATCACAGCATAGAAGCATACGTGCTCCTTTATGCCGTGAGGAAGTCTTTTGATACGGAAAGGCGTGTGTGTTACCATGCTTACAGCTGCAATCCTCCGGGTGCCAACAGGACACAAGCGCTCAAATGTGGTTGCCGATTCCTTGCTTCAAGGATGTGCAGGCCATGATGAAGACCTCAATAGTAGTGCCCGTGCCTCGTGTGAAATGTAAGTCAATTAACAACAACAGGGCTAAAGTTTAAGGTTGCACATTGCAGTACTGAGTTACTCAGAACCTGGCATTTCCTCTACAAGTACATGCGTGACACACTCAAAAATTAACAGCAGCTTACTTGTGCGTTATTCAGATCCGGGCATTTCCTTTTTAAGTGCATGCGTGATGCACCCAAAAAGAATGTGATGAGGGGTTGACAGTCTCCAATATCTCATAGATATTCATTGCCCTGGAATGAATGGGGCTCCTTGAAGGTTGGGGGCCCTCTTCAGGGGTGGGCTCCACCCCCTCTCAAACTACAGGGACGGTGAGAGCCACTGTTACATTCCTGGTGAGGTTCTCACAGTGTCCTAGGAATCTCCACAAGTACTGGGAGCTTGGCCTCTACCTGACAACAATGACAAGTGTTCAAACGTGCCCCCTGGATGCTCTTAACAAACACCTGAGTGGAGCATTAAGTGCCAATACGGAATTCAGCCTTGTCGTTTGAGCTCTATCTTGCTGTAAACACCCCACTCCTATCTCACATTTCTCAAACAGGATCATTTTAGGCAATCATAACAAATGTGTTGCAGAACAGAGAAAGTACTGGCGGAAAAAAAACCACTGCAGACAATGGAATTGTGTGGCCATTCAGTTACTGAGAAAGCCAATAGGTTCTACCTATGCAGGATCTATTGGTTTTGTCAATGTTTTTTAGATGTGTTTGACTGAAATAAATAAATAATAATAGAGCTAATAATAGGGTCAATGCTGGCCCTACCTGGAAAAAAAATGGATTACAGAGCAGACCAGGTGCTCTTAAGTGACAAGTGGAGGACATCTTCGGCGAAGCCAAAGCAGAGTTGGATGTATTGGAAATGATGAGATTTGGTCTTGAATTAGATCAGATCCGAGTAGACAGCAGAAGGACCCTTCTGGGTGAGGCCGCCTTGGATCACAAAACAGCCTTGGAGCAGAGACAAACATTCAGAGATTTTCCTGGAGACCGTTGTGGAGCGACTTTAACGTTTGGGTGTTGGAAGGTCTGAGGAAGCCTGAAGAGACCTGTGACCTTAAGGAGTTAATTGTTGAATGAGGCTGAGAAGATAAAAGTATAAGGAGATAACAAGAGATGAGGTGTAGCAATTGCTCTTCCATGGCATTGTGTGTATATGCCAGAAATAAAACCTGATTCCCAAAATCAGACACTTCCTATGTCTTGGGACACTTTGCAGTTCTAAAACACTACCATACATATTGTAGTCTCAATCATCATGTTACCCCAGAATCTCTTCCTCTCACTTCCACATTAATTGCCTCCCCTACTCTCCACCTCTTCAAGCTTCTAAACTGAATACTAAACTGCACACCAAACTAACTTGCAGGCTCTATACCACGAGATCGGCTAACGGTCACCATGCTTGACAAGATTTCACTCACCAGAAGAGACAGGGGTCTGGAAGAGTGAAGGGAGCTCACACAATCCCTCCACAACTAATCCTCAACATATTTCTGGTGATTAGTTCCAGTGGGGGAGGGGTAGGCAGAAGGGACAGAATAGGGAGAAGACCTTGACCATTGAGTTGTTTCTTGGAATCAACAACTTTCTCTGACCTTACCTCTGGGCTCAAATTGTACTTGATGTCCCTTCTCGATTCACTGTTACAAAACCATATAGCAATTACGCACTAGAAGTTTCAAAATGATCAAAAAATGCCATATCCACCCCACCACTCACCCTTGCTCAATCCTGTATGTCCTCTATGTCTGCATAAATGAATAACCGTGAAATAATCATCAGCTCACTAAGGACAAATGAAGGCCCTCATTATGACATTGGCAGTAAGTCCAGCTTACCGCCATTCTGACTGCCGCGGCAGTTTACCGCTACCCATATTATGACCCACACATAGCAATCTGTCACTATACAGGCACACACAGAAATCGGCCAGCCCAAAGGTCAGTGATAAACTGGCGGTATCCAAACCCACACTGTTACACCAACAGAACTACATCTATCACATTATGACCCAAAAATCACTGTGGAGGACATTCAACCGCGGTAAACCATTGGCGGTACATACCGCTGCACTCAAAATACACACACTCAAACAAAACAGCACTACATTTGACAATTCAAACTACATACACCTGACACACATACACACACCACACCTACACCACTATAAAACACCCACCCACATTACCCACAACCCTTTATGACTCCAAAAAATTGTCAACTGAGAGAGAGAGACACACCAAGGGCACCCACAGAACCAGAGCTACAGAACACCATTACCCATACACCATCCATGCACCTTACAGCACACACCCTAACACATCACCCCACACACCCTCACACACACCACTCACACTACACCCATGGCACCACAAAGACACCCCAGATTCTCAGAGGAGCAGCTAAGGGTCATGGTGGAGGAAATCATCTGGGTAGAGCCACAGCTATTCGGATCACAGGTGCAGCAGACATCCATTGCTAGGAAGATGGAGGTATGACAGACCATCGTGGACAGGGTTGACGCCATGGGACAGCACCCCAGAACAAGGGATGACATCAGAAAGGTGCGTTCAATGGTTGCAAGTCACCAGATAGCTGTACAGAGGACTGGCAGTGTACCCCCACCTCCTCCCCCACAACTAACAACATGGGAGGAGCAAGTTTTGGCAATACTGCATCCTGAGGGCCTCGCAGGAGTAGCAGGAGGACTGGACTCTGGTAAGTCAAATTTCTATTACTATCACCCCCACACCTACATGCCATCACATACCCCCACCTCTACCCTCACCCCCATCACTCCACCTCCTCATATACACACCACCATCACAACCCACACATCCCAATTGCAGCCGTGCATGAACCATCAATGCATGGACATCACTCACAACCCTGCATGGACACCCATCATTAAAGCATGCACATTAGAGACAATCACCTAGCCCACAAAATCACTACTCACACAAGGCAAAGCTGACAGGGCAATCACAACCATACAGGGAAACACACCCATGCACAAGATGTCACATACAGAAACAATAACACTGCATTTACATCCCCACAGGTCCCCTACCCAATGTCCCCGGAGAGGAGGTGCCAGCAACATCCAGTCCCTACCCAGAAAAGGCCCACAGCAATAACAGCAGCTCTGGTCGCCTGGATCTGGATGACCAACCTGGCCCATCAGGGATCTCCGGACGGTCAGTTACCCAGGCACAGTCCCATACCACCACAGAGCCTCCACCCTCAGCAAACACCACCACAGCACCCACCCAGCCCACCACAGAGCCTCCACCCTCAGCAAACACCACCACAGCACCCACCCAGCGGGCCCATACCTCTGTCCCCAGGACACATCAATCAGCAGTGTGTCTACCACTACAGGGACCCCAGGGCACACCACAAACACAGGACAATCAGGGACCTGGGGTCAGTGGCAGTGGGCATACGGTTCAGGGGACAGAGGCACAGGACAACAGGGAAGCTGGGGGGACTGATGTGCGACAGGGGGAGGGCAGGCCCAGGGAACTGACTCTCAAGGAGGCACTCACCAACATAGTGGGAGCATACCACCATGCCCAGTAGACGATGGGCCAGATACTGGACAAGTTGCAGGAGACCCAGCGGCTGCAGGAGGGTCAGTACCTGGGGATCAGGGAGGAGCGGAAGGACATCCACACCACCCTGGTCACCATTGCAGGGGTGCTGGCAGACATGGCCAACACCTAGAGGGAGGCAGTAGCACACCACAGGGCCCCTGACACTAGCCACACCAATGAACAGCCCTCCACCTCCGCTGCCACTAGTGGACAGGAGGCCCCGCCACAGGACCAACAGGCCACCAGCACCCCACCCCCTGCAGAAGGAGAACCACCCCGTAAATGGTCCCTGCGATCCAGGCAGAAGCCAGAGAACATTGCCAAGACCCCTGCCAGGAAAAAAGGCTCTCCTGATTGTCACCCTTGTTTCCCACTCTCTCACCATGTCCACCTTGAACTGTCATTGCTCCCCTTCCTATGCCCCCTTGGATAATGCACCTGTGATACAAATAGACTGGACTCTATCCTGGACTTTCCTCCACCATCACCCCAGCCCATTGCACATACCCCTCTACTTATTAGCACTTAAATAAACACCCTTTGAAAAAATACAAGTATGGAGTATGTCAAATGATTTAACTGTGTATTTGTTTAACAAGGTTTAAACACTGCAATACAACTGTACAGTAATGTATACATAGGAATGACCTATTGTTGGCTGCAGTCAACACACCGGGTGCCAGAGTGGGGCACAGATATCTGAAAATAGAGATGCCAATGGGTACAGTAAGTGACAATAGAATTGGGAGAATCTGCCTGCCATGTACAATGTCAAATACAAAACTGTCAATGCAAAGTGAAGTTACAGTGTCTTCCCTGTGCGGCACTAGAAGTACTATCGTACAATAGCTATTCTGTTGTCCTCAGCCTCATCCTCTGCCTCCTCATCTTCACAGTCCACAGGGTCCACTACAGCCGCACGCCCATCTACAGCCTCATCCTCCTGCAGAAAAGGCACCTGGCGTCTCAAGGCAAGGTAATGCAACATTCAGCATGCCACGATTATCTGGCACACCTTCTTGGGTGAGTAGTACAGGGATCCACCTGTTATATGGAGGCAACGAAACCTGGCCTTCAGGAGGCCAAATGTCCTCTCTATTAATCTCTTTGTTCGCCCATGTGCCTCATTGTAACGTTCCTCTGTCCTTGTCCTGGGATTCCTCACAGGTGTCAGTAGCTATGAGAGGTTGGGGTAGCCACAGTCACCTGCAAATATCGAGGGACAACTGTCAGACACACACTAACCCTTAAGGCCCACACCATACCCATACACCAACATACACTGGGTGGGAGCCAGGGCTCACCTATTAGCCACACCTGCCTCTGGAGTTAAGCCATCACATATGGGATGGTGCTATTCATCAGGATATAGGCATCATGCACAGAACCAGGATACTTTGGATTGAAATGGGAGATGTACTGGTCCACCAGGTACACTATCTGCACATTCATCGAGTGAAAGCTCCTTCGATTTCTGAACACCTGTTCGTTTCTCCGGGGGGGGGGGCAAATGCAATATGTGTACCATCAATAGCCCCAAAAATGTTGAGGATATGTTCTAATGCATAGAAATCAGCTTTCACTGTGGCACAATCCTCCACCTGGGGGAAAACAATGTAGCTGCGCATGTGTTTAATCAGGGCAGACAACCCTCTGATCAGTACTATTGAGAACATTGGCTGAGACATTCCAGCTGTGAAGCCCACTGACACTTGGAAGGAGCCACTCCCAAACCTTCACCCTCTTCCTGCCCCAGTGTCCCTAAGAAGCTTTTCATCTCCGCAGTTGACCTCTTCCCTACCCCTCCCCCCCATCCTTCACGTCGGGCCAGGGTGGTCAGAACCCAGGCAAGCACCTCAGCCACCTAGTCTACGTGTCGGCTGGTACTGCAGGTGTGAGAGGCTCCAGGGAACCAACCATAAGCACTGACAGTGTGCTTGCACCAGCTGCCAAGGGGAAGGGCAAGGATGCACCACCAGCTGCCAAAGGGAAGGGCAAGGAGGCACCACCAGCTGCCAAGGGGAACAGCAAGGAGGCACCACCAGCTGCCAATGGGAAGGTCAAGGAGGCACCACCAGCTGCGAAAGTGAAGGGCAAGAGGCCTGCACCTGCAGGCAGGAAGAACAGGAGGCCTGGTGCTGGGACTGATTCTGAGCCCCCACCACCAACCATGGCAGTTCAGCCGTATGAGGCTGCAGGGGAAGGGCTGGAGCTTCCCCCCACCACTGGCATCCCCGCCACCAGCACCACCACCAGCACTGCACCAGCACCAGTGCCAGCAGCAGCAGCCCCTGTGGGCAGCCGTCCGAGGCTGCAGGAGAAGGACTGGAGCCTCACGCCACCACTGGCATCCCCGACACCAGCACCGCCACCAGCACCACTGCCAGCAGCCCCGGTGGGCAGCCGTCTGAGACTGCAGGGGAAGGGCTGGAGCCTCCCCCACCACTGGCATCCCCGACACCAGCACCGCCACCTCCACTACTGAGCAGCCGTCACCACCGGCGGGCAGTGTGTAGTCCTGCCTCCACGGGCTGTAGTGCATCCTGGACCCTGCAAATGCTGTAGGTGTGACACCCAGGTGAGAGACTGTGACCTTGCACTCCCCAAGTGCTGAATCACAGGGCACATGGCCCCCTCCAGAACCAGTGGAGAAGCAATCCACTCACCCCCTCCTTGCCAGGATGAAGCACAGTGGGCACAAGGCCCCCTCCAGAACCAGTGGAGAAGCCATCCACTCACCCCCTCCTTGCCAGGATGAAGCACACTGGGCACAAGGCCCCCTCCAGAACCAGTGGAGAAGCCATCGACTCACCCCTTCCTTGCCAGGGTGAAGCACACTGGGCACAAGGCCCCCTTCAGAACCAGTCGGCAAACCACCCACTTGAGAAACTGTGGCTTTGCACTCCCCACAACCAAGCAGTGGGCAAACCACCCACTAGAGAGACTGTGGGTTTGCACTTCCCAGGACCAAGCAGTGGGCAAACCACCCACTTGAGAAACTGTGGCTTTGCACTCCCCAGGACCAAGCAGTGGGCAAACCACCCACTTGAGAGACTGTGGCTTTGCACTCCCCAGGACCAAGCAGTGGGCAAACGACCAACTTGAGAAACTGTGGCTTTACACTCCCCAGGACCTCGCACAGGGCATATAGCCCCCTCCAGGACCAGAGATGTTGTACCATCTTCCAACTGAGGTGCCCCCTGTCCCTTTGAGGTGCCTGTGTATTTTCGACCTGATGCCCTTGCAGTGTTCTCTCTGTGTTGTTGCAGGAGTCAAGATGGGCCTTGGCCTATGTGATGTGGCCCTGTGGCCCACGGACATTGAGGATTGGGCAGTGTCCCTCCATCTGTATATATGTATATACTGTTTTGATTTTGAAACATGATTTTCTAGTATTTTATCTTATTACACTCACTTTAATTATTTCCTTTTGTCCTTGCATTATTCCTGAGGGGTACGGGGTGTGTATGTAATGTTACTGCATCTGTTTGTGTGTATGGTGTTGGGGTGGGGGTGGGGGTGTTGCGTGTTGCATGTGTGTGTCACTCTCTTTTTCCTCCCCCCTCCCTTGAGTGCTAGGTAGAGTACTCACCGTGGTCGTCTTCTCCGGCATTGCTGTTCGTAGTGCATGAAGAGGTATACAAGCATGGGGAAGATGTGCAACTCGGGCTCCATGGCATTATGGTCCTTCCCTGAGTCTCCAGTGGTGAGTCCTTTGCCTTCTGTATACTATTTCCGCTGTGCTTTTGATGTCGTTGGTACCGCCCCAGAAAAGGTGGCGGATAGGCATGTTGTAATACAGTGGGCAGTACATTGTCTTCCGCCTGGCTGTTGGCGGTCACCGCCACGGTGCTTGTTGCTACCGCTGTGGCGGTCGGTGTGTTAAAGTGGCTGTCTGTGTGGGCAGTTTCCGCCGTGGTCATAATTCCATTTTTTACCGCCGGCCTGTTGGCGGTATTACCGCCGCTTTATCACCAACCGCCAGGGTTGTAATGAGGGCCTAATTCTCTTGTAGCTCAAACTGACTCTAGTCTCAAAAGAGTTCTTGCAGTCACAGTCTTTAAAGGAGCAATAATTTTCACTCACAAAGATCTAAATGGACCCTTAAAGATCAGAATTTGTTGTCTTGCGTTGGATTAACAAAGGCCTATTTAGTGAGATTCATTGCACTGACCTGTATTATGATATGTTATTTTCTTGATTTTACAGGTTAGAGGAAGGCGGAACCGGGAACAGAAGATACATTGTTTGCATTTTCATTAGCCTCAGAGTTCAGAAGCCTCAGTTAGTATCTCTGGATTTGCAGGTATACCGGTTGAGCAGTGCCGGAACTCAAGATGAAGACTGGAAGCCAAGCAAGGCCTCCTGACAATGATGCAGTATTTATGATACTGCACTCAAGATGTGCGCTGAGTCTCCTGAGAGCCCAAAGTCCCATTAGATTTTGGCTGTGGCTGAAATTTCAGGTCTTGTGGAAATTGGGACAGGAGAGGGAACATGTGAGGTGGGCTGGGAAGGCTTATTGAAGGGAAATTGGACTCATCCTTTGGCAACCCCACTGGAATACCATTGTATGCTTGCAGACAGGGTACAGGAAGGACCAGATGGTCATCAGAGTTCTCTACTGACATAAGAGTGGCAGGAAGGGCCAGGAGTCAGTCAGTTCTCTGTACAATCCAGTGCCCAGCAACCCACATGACATATAAAGCACCAAGGGAGCAGGAGGAAGAGCAAGGCATGAAAGTTTGGTGGAACGTAAAAATGCTGAGGTTGCAGTCTTTATCACTGTGTACAACATTCACATCTTATACATCATGGAAACATGGCTCAGCGATCCCTCAAATTCCATCCCAGACTCCCTAGGTCCACCACATGATTAAATCATATGTAAGGATAGATAATCCAACTTGGTGGAGGCTTAGTAGTCATCTACAAAAAAAACCCTAAAATGGGCGCAATCTCCAACAATTCCCTCCCTAATCTTCAATTTTCTGAAAATTGCAATAAAGATATCTTCTTTACTCTCCCATGTTCTCCACATCGTTTACTACTCACCTAATCTCAAGACTGATTTTTAACAGCAAATTGCAGATTATATTGCATCCAAACAAATGCTATCAACAATCAACACATTGTTGGAGAATTCACTGTTGACTGGGGCAATGATAATGGCAGACACTTAAACTCATTAAACTCTCTAATCCATATCCATGACCTGAAGCAATATGCTTCTCTCCCCACTAATAAAAAAGGTCACATCTTAGACCTCATCGGTGACAGCCCCAATTCAATTCAATGTCTCCATTTGATTGAGAGTGACTGGCCTGCCCACTTTCCGACCCTTTCCTGTCATCCTCCCTTATACTTCTATTTCCACCAAATTCAGTCATCCACTGTAGGAAACTGGGTTCTGGTTTCAGAAGCCCCCCACTATTTCCCTGTTTTGTGATGCAACTTATACTGAAGTGCACTGGGTTCCTGCTAACCAAGTCCCCAGTGCCAGTGTTCCTTCTCCAAAAGCAAGACCACTGGTAACTTGATCCGCAAGTGACCAGGCCTTTAGCAGCTTTTGAAAGTCCCTAGTAAGTGGTACCTCTGGTACCTAGGGCATAGGTACTAAAGAGGACCCTAAGAGCTGCAGCATAATGTGTTCCACTGTAAGGGACCCAGCACCAACTCATGCAGACTGCTATTGCAAGCTGCGTGACAAGGTGTTTCAAAAAGAAAAAACACAACATGGCACACACTTGTATGTCATTTTCCCTAACACTGCCTGTAATATTTGTACGTCACCCCTGTTGCTCGAATTTGAATTTACTTTGGAAAAATGAAAGACAAGAGGTGTTTGGCAAAGCAGGAACAGTTTGTTTAATTAAACATTATGGCCGGGATAGGAGTTACAGAAACAAGGTCTGAGGACTGTCTCAAGGTACAGTTGATCTAAGCAGTGTTTTATACATTTCTCTGAGTACCATAAAACAATTACAGCATTCCTCTTAGGGTAAAGAATGTGAACAGTTGTCTTGGAGTCATAAATAAGACCCTGATAACAAATGCAGGTGGGTTTTGACCTTGCGTGGGCACATTGAGGGCCAGTGAATAACATGTCCAGATGTCCGGCCTGATGGGTGAATGATTGTGGTCTGTTGCTGAGCATGCTGTGATTTGATTGGCTGAGTGTTCCTAACTGCATGTGACATCTGACTGCATGGTGTTTGGGAAGGCGTGCACCCCTAGGGCCATGTGTGCTTTATTGGGGGCAATCTCCTGTGTCTATTGTGGTGTCACTGCGCCTATCTGTTAGACTGATCTTGAGTTTCCTGTAAACACGTTTGTCTGCTGGCTATGTGCTGCCCACCTGTGAGCTGTCAATCAGTAACCTTAGGCCTAGGTGTCAGAGCCTGCCTGACCATGTACTTCTGTGTCAGGGTTAACAGAGAGTTCATGACTGGTGAATTCGACAATAGTTGTGCAATTTCATTTTTATGTGTGAACATATCATGGTGTATAACAACATAGATCTTTCAGTGTTAACACCCTTATTAAAGGTCTTACAGCCCTAAGGCAGGGTGCATTACATTACAGCTGAAGGCATATATACGCATATGTACATGAACAAATATGCCCCTACTTTGTCTTTGTCAATTCTTAGCCACAGTAAGTGAACAGGGAAGCCATTTTAAATACATGTGCTGGACACTGGACACTGGTCAATACGCGTTTCCCAGCTACATGATGGCTTCCCTGAAACTTGGTATGTTTGGTTTCAAATATCTCGTATTAATAAACCCTCACTGATTCCGGTGATGGATTTATTGGTACAAGTACCCAGAGGGCACCTTAGAAGTACCCCTTGAAATCCTACCAACTTCTGGTGGCTAACTGACTAGTTCTAGCCAGGCTGCCACCAATAGATGGATTTCTGACCCCCAAAGGTGAGAGCCTTTGCTCTCGAGAGCTCAGGAACAAAGCCTCCTCTGGCAGGGATGTTACACACCCCTCCCACAGGATGACCTGCTGATCAGTATAGGGAAAGGTGCGGAAGACATTGTGACACAAAGGGTTAATTAGCTTGAGCAGTGTAAATGAGTGTGATGCCTGCTGAACTCCCCCCCCAAACAACGTGGAAAAGTTCATGATATTATTTTCAAGCTTGTTTGTGTACAAGACTCCGTCTCAACCTTGAGAACGAGAGTACAGGGAGAAGATGGAATGAAAACAAAGGCTGGAGAAGGGCAGAGCAGCCAAGTACTGATAACATAGCTAGAAAATGCCAGAAAGAGATAGAATCCAAGCTTCGAGTTATTTAAGCACTGAAGTGTGGGTGAGGGATCTGAAGCTCGCAGATGGAGTTGTGAAAGCTGCCATGGGCCAGCGCTGCCTCGCTGTTTTGCTGACCGTGATGCTTGAGGGGGCGAGAGGTCCAAGCAGGCAGTAGAGGGCTTCCCAGCATTTCGTGGACTAAGTTAAGTTCCACACAGGGATGAAAGGCCTTTGTTTCTCTGCTCTATTATTATGACTGATAATTTATGCTTGCACTGTGTTTATAACTTGAAGTATTCAGCTCGTTTTATATTTTGCTTTCTAAACCTCATAGTGTGAGCCTGCCGCAGTAACTGAAACATGCATTTTGGTGTGCAGTAAATCAAAGCTTAGCTGAAGTATTCAGCTCGTTTATATTTTGCTTCCTGAACATCGTAGTGTGAGCCTGCCACAGTAATTGAAACATGCATTTTGGTGTGCAGTAAATCAAAGCTTATCTGAAGTATTCAACTCATTTATATTTTGCTTCCTGAACATCGTAGTGTGATGCATTTTGGTATACAGTTATTCCAAGTTTATATCTGTCAATGAACTCTTTGCTGAGATGTATACATAGATGCTCTTTGTAGTGTACTTATATATATATATATAGATGCTTTTTCATTGCTATTCTTATTCTGTCAATGAACTCTTTGCTCATACGTATACATAGATGCTCTTTGTAGTGTACTTATATATGAATAGATGCTTCTCTTTGCTATTCTTATCCCACTATTGTTAATGTGCTAAATGCCTACATTTACCTGAAATTCTAGTAAAGCTAAATTGTATTCATAATTGGCGTGTGGTCCTTCAGTGAGCGTCCTTATTGACTTATACCGAACAGGTGTCAACCAGTCACCTGGATAAGACACCTGCAAATCTGTCTTCTAAAGCAGGAGGCTTCAAAGCAGCCCCCTGCCTTTGGCATGCAGATTTGACTTTCCTCAGAAGGGAGATGCTAACCTCCCTGACCAAGGGTCCATTTGGCACATAGACAGGTGGTAAAATTAGCTATGCAGGATGCGTGTTGCATTTATAGGGTGCACACACCCCTAGGATGACCAGCCTGAAATTAGCACAGTCTTAGAAACTCCGCCATCTTCTGTGGTACTGTGGAGTTGTGGTACAAGGTGATGCCCACTCCCCAATGGAAGTGGTCTTCTAGGGGTGTAGTGACCCCAAAGGTAAGCAGACAATTGGGTACTACCCTTCACTTTGCTTAATACCCCCGAAATTGAGTATTTAGAGGCACCCTGATACCAGAACCTCGAATCTTTGCTGGACACAAAAGAAGGAGTGGACAATAAGTCTGCTGACCCAAGAACTGACTCTGCTGACCTGAGAATGGGGCACAAGGGACTTGATGTCTACCCTGCCAGCCTGCTTGCTGCACCCAACCCTCGTGGAGCAACTGACCTGTATTGCCGCTGCAGCCTTCAAGAAACTGAGAGCTGCCAGTGCTCCACAAATCACCAAGAAAAATTCCCTTGGAGCAGAGGAGCTGCTTCACTGCATCTGCAGGCAACCAGAGAAGAACTGTGAGGATCACCCAGGACCACCAAAACCCAACACCGGACATGACCACTGCACCAAAGCCGCCTAGCCCAAGCTGAAGTGGGCCAACGGTGTCAACTGGCTTCCCAGACCCTCCAGAGACAAAGCCCACCTTACCCACTGTGGACATCCTGACAGCACTTGCAGCCTCTGTCTGAAGACCCCCTTCAACCCCGAACGCCTCTGGTGATGGAGACCCGACATTCCACTGAACCTCTGCCTCCATGATGCCCTGGACTGAGGAGAATAGGACCACTGGTGTGCCTATGTCCCCCAGGCTTGTAAGACCCGAGATCACTTGTTGGTTCGTATAGAATGGTCCCCTAGTCAATGCCTGCAGCCTCTTTCTGTCGGCCCCCTCTACTGCAACTGCCCAAGGTGACGGAAACCCAGTGGTCCAAGATATGCCTGTGCCCAGTCACCCCGGACGGAGGAGAAGAGGACCACTAGTGTCCCTACGTCCCCGCACATTGCAAGAACTGAACTCCCTTTGTGGTTCACCAGAACTGGACTTTCAGTCCACCCCTGCAGCGTCTTTATGACCGGACCGATACCCATTGACATACATGGGGCACCAGGTGTTAAACTGCACCACTCCACCTGGCTGCTCCAGTGTCACGCGAGGTGACCTATTGATGTGGCCTACGACCATACCTTGTACTCACCTTTAGTGCAGAAGACTTGTCCTGTAAGTTGCTGCAAAATACCTGTCTGCCATGTATCTTTTATCTTCCATAAAGTAACAGTGTAGCTACAGAAAAATGCTCTGTGTCGACTTTTGAAAACTCTAAAAATCCCTATTTTGAAAAGTACTCACCTGATTCTGGTGACCTTGGTATCTAAATTTATATAAAAATGAGTGTGATTTTTAGAAATTTGTGTTGGATTCCTTTATTGAGTGTGTGTCTCATTTACTGCCTTTGTGTGCCTTAAATGTTTAGCACTACCCTCTGATATGCCTAACTGCTCATCCACACTACCACAAAAGAGAGCAGTTGGGGTGACATTTGTGCCTCTGTAATTCCTCTGGGGTTTGTTTGGACTCTTTGTGCAGTGTACCTCTTTTTGGTCCACTATATAAAGAGCCTGCTTCCTTCATCCACCATCAAGAAACAATCTGTTAATAACCTATCACCTTACATGATCAAAGACACCTGCAAACAACATGCGGTGCCCTATAAGATAGATGTTAGCCCAATTCATGAGATTTACAATACCTTATTCAAACTAGTAACACAGTGGCTCTTCTGAAACCCTAACAAGTTGGCCTCATACATTCACGCCCTTGGTTTACCTCCTACCTGAACTCCAAAAGAAATGAAGTCCACCTCTCAAAAACAATGAAGACTCTAAACCACCAATAATTGACACTAAGCTGTGAGCTCAAATACGATGTAAAAAACAGCTCACCCTTCAGGCCAAATCCAGCCTTATAAATAACCAGTTTCAGACCTGTCAAAAACCACCAGAAGTCTCCTGCAATTTATACATTCCAGTTAACCCTCCCCTAGTAGGCCTCTTTCTTAATCCACTGCCAACATTTGCAAGGTTTTCCTGAACCTTTTACTCCAACAAAATTCTTTCATTTTATACAATGATAATGTCCAAGAAAACTAACACTTAGAGTATCAAACTGTTCTCGCAAGATGACATCTTCAACTTTATCAAAAACATCAGTTCAACACCTTACTTTAACTTCCTCATCCCCACCCCTAGCGTCAAAGGGAATGTTGCACTTTTTTTTTGAAGAGTGATGTAAAATCATTAACTCATCCTTCTCTTAAGGTTGCTTTGCTAACGCTCTACAATGTAGCAATAGCTTCCCTTACTCACAAAACCCATCCTTGACCTAAAATCCAGAAATTTTCAGCCAATCTCCAACCTACATTGGTTAGGAAAACTACCAGAAATATGTCTCCCTAGAATTCTCTGAATCAATTATCAATAAAATCTCACTCAGAACACACCAATCTAGATTCAAGGTGTTAGACCAGTCAGCCCTAGGGTGGTCTTCCCCCAAACTTTTTGCGTACTTGTCTCATCGTTTTGCTGAATCTTTTGTTGGTGTTGGGACTCTCAACACTTTACCACTGCTGACTAGTGCTAAAGTGCATGTCTTTCTCCCTTATACATGGTAAACTTGGTGTATACACATTTGGCATATTTTGTTTACCTGTATGTCCCTTGTAAAGTGATACACCATATGTCCAGGGCTTGTTAATTAAATGCTAGTGGGCCTGCAGCACTGCTTGTGCCACCCACAAAAGTAGACCTTGAAACATATCTTAGGCCTGCCCCTGAAGGACCTGTGTGTGCAGTTTTACTGCCACTTCTACTTGGCATTTAAAACCCTTTGCTAAGCCTTAAACTGTCCTTTAATTACACGTCGTCCTCAAGGTAGTCCCTAGATAGCCCATAGGGCAGGGTGCTGTGCAAGTAAATGGCAGGGCATGAACTTTTACGTTTTGCATGTCCGAGTAGTGCAAAACACCCACATTTGTTTTTCACTACTATGAAGCCTACTCCGCTGATAGGTGAACATTGGGAATTCCTTATTACACTTTTAAGCTGTAATTCCTGATTCAGAAGGAGTAGTTATGGCATGGTTCATATCATTGGAATGGTAATGGTAAATCCTCTTTACTGATAAAGTTTGATTTACAATTGCTATTTTAGAAATGGCACTTATAGTAGGCGGACATTTCTCTGCTCTCACAGCTCTATGTGCCTGCAGCCAGGCGCCAACAAATCTGTGTTGAGTGGCAGCTATACTTTGTGCATTCCCTCTAGACAGCCACAAACACAGGAAGGTGTCTCTTAGTACTCATCTGTATTCTGAAAGCTCTTTCTGGGCAGGAAGGGAGGGAGGGGTTAACACTTACACCTGAATAGTCAGTGCCTGTCCCCACACAAAGGGCTGATTACCCTCTACTAATACCAGGGCTGAGGAAGAAAGGATACTTATGCACTTCAAAAACCCTTATTTGAAGCCGTCCCCACTTCAAAGGCACATTTGGGTATAAGTACTGGGCCTATGACTCACAGAAATCAGACACTTCTGGACCTATAACTGGACTCTGTCAAAAGAAGAACTGTTTTGCTGCATCAAGGACTGTTACTCTGCTGGACTGCTGACCTGGAAGTACTGCTTTTCTTTTATGCTGTCCTGCTGCTCTCTGCTCCTTGTAAGGGAAAACTGGGCTCTGTCTTACACTCCAAGTAATCTCTATAGGTTTGTGGGCTTGCCTCCGGTTGCTAGAGACTCAGGGGTATCAAATTCTCTACCCCTGCTCCTGTGCCTGGTTCACTGGAAGTGGACTCAGATACTTGCACCAGTGAAATTGATGCACCTCCTGCCTGCTGGAGGAGCTAACCAATGCATTGACCCTGTTAGAGGAGTAAACTTAGCACATCGCACTTGAGGCCCGAGCAGCATCACCGGAACCACCACTTCGACTGTTGCATTTTCTGACTACTGGAAGCACCACCAGGCTCATTGGCATCGATGCAGCACTGAAACCACCACATCCCCGACATTGCTGAGGGATCATCTGCATATCCCTTGGACAGCATGATGAAATCCAGCACATCAGCCTCAGAATCAAGTCATTGCGGCTTCAACACTTGTCTTTGGAAACCAACACATTGACATCATTGCATGGTAAAGATCAACGCAGTCCTCAAGTGGGGAAGTGCACTGACGCATCTAATGACGCATCGACCCGCACCTTATGTTTGTGACTCGGATCAAGGTACTCTGTTCGCCGGGCCTCCATGCCTCCTGTACCTGGACCGTGCTCTACAGTGGTCGGCTTGAACTGTTGATTTTGTCCCGGCCCAGCATGAGCTCAAGTAACCCCTAAAACGCTATTTGCTTCTAAGCCATGTTTTTACACTTAGGCCCTTCCGCCGTGCAGAAGACTGCCAATATACAGCTGCGGCAGCGGAATTCCGCTACAGGTATCACAACCCACATCTCGTAATCTGCCACAATACAGACACCCACGCAAGTCCGCCACACCAAAGGTCACTGATAAACTGGCGATACCAAAACCTACACCGTCACGCCAACAAGAATACGCCCACAGTATCACAACCCACGAATCAATGCGGCGGTCATTCAACCGCGGTAAACCATTGGCGGTACACACCGCCACGCTCAAAATACACACACATTTACAAAACACAACCACATTGGACAATTCAAAATACACACACCTGATACACATACACACACCACACCCACACACCCAATCCAATATAAAGCACAAACCCACATCACGCACAAACCCTTACAACCAAAATTTTGAAAGAAGGCCAGAGAGAGAGACTACCTAAAACAACACCAGCAAAAACAGACACACAACACCATCACTTACACAACATCCATGCACCTCAAACAACACACACCAACACATCCCCTCACACATCACAACCGACACCACCTCACACATCACCCACACCACATCATGGCACCTCACAGACACCCCAGGTTCTCTGAGGAGCTCAGGGTCGTGGTGGAGGAAATCGTCCGGGTAGAGCCACAGCTATTTGGATCACAGGTGCAGCAGACATCCATTGCAAGGAAGATGGAGCTATGGTGCTGAATTGTCGACAGGGTTAACGCAGTGGGACAGCATCCAAGAGCACGGGATGACATCAGGAAGAGGTGGAACGACCTACGGGGAAGATACGTTCCGTGGTATCCAGACACCAGATTGCTGTACATAGGACTGGTGGTGGACCCCACCTCCTCCCCCACAACTAACAACATGGGAGGAGCAAGTCTTGGTGATCATGCATCCTGAGGGCCTTGCAGGAATAGCAGGAGGACTGGACTCTGGCAAGGCAAATCTTTACTACTTTATCCCCCTCACCCCACCTGCATGCCATCACATTCCTCCACCCTTAACCTCACACCCATCACTCCAACAATCCACAGATACCCCACTAACACAACCCACACGTCCCAAAACCAAGCCCTGCATTTAACACCAATGCATGGACACCCATCACCAAAGCATGTCCAGTAGAGAGACTCACTCATGCCCCAAATCACCAATCACACAAGAGCCACGGCAATAATGCAAGCACAGGAGTAGAGGGTCACTCACCCATTGCACAAGATGGCACACACACAGATACAATAACTATGTATTTACACCCCAACAGGACCCCTACCCAACGTCAATGGACAGGAGGTGACAGACATATCCAGTCCCCCCACAGAAGAGGCCCACAGTAACAACAGCAGCTCTGCACGCCTGGATCAAGATGACCAGCCCGGACCATCAGGGACCTCGGGACAGTTGGTTCCCCTGACACAGTCACAAACCACCACTGAACCTCCCCTCTCAGGAAACACTTCCACAGCACCCACCCAGAGGACCCATACCTCTGTACCCAGGACACGTCAATCAGCAGTGTGTCCACCACTACAGGGAACCCAGGCAAACCCACTAACACAGGACAATCAGGGACCTGGGGGCAGTGGCGGTGGGCACACGGTTCAGGGGACAGAGGCACAGGACAACAGGGAAGCTGGGAGGACTGCTGTGTGACAGGGGGAGGACAGACCCAGGGAACTGACACTCCATGAGGCACTCTCCAACATCATGGTAGCTTACCACCATTCCCAGGAGACCATGGGCATGGTACTGGCCAAGTTTCGGGAGACCCAGCGGCTGCAGGAGGAACACTACCTGGGGATCAGGGAGGACGTCAAGTCCATCAACAACACCCTTATCACCATTGCAGGACTGCTGGCAGACTTTCTCAACACAAGGAGGGACACAGTGGCACACCAACGGGCCCCTGACACTAGCCTGGATGATGAGCAGCCCTCCACCTCCACCGGCGCTAGTGGACAGGAGGCACCGCCACAGGAACAATAGTACACCAGCACCCCATCCCCTGCAGATGGAGAACCACCCCTCAAACGGTCCCTGAGATCCAGGAACAAGACAGAGAACATTGCCAAGAACCCCGCCAGGGATTAAGACCCCACTGAATGTCACCCTTCTGTCCCACTATGTCACCCAGTCCACCTTAAACTGCCATTGCTCCCCTTCCTATGCCCATTTGAACAATGCACCTGTGAAACAAATAGACTGAACTCTGCCATGGACATTCCTCCGCCATCACCCCAGCCCATTTTACAACCCCCTCCACTTATTTGCACAGAAATAAACACACTTCAATCACAAAACAATCTGGAGTCAGTCTGTGCTTTCACAAATGTGTAATTGCAATATCTCTAGAATATACCAATATCAATGTACTTGTTCACATACCAATGTAACACAGCTGTAGGCCAGCAGTAAGCATAGCAGAGGATACAAAGTGGGACCCAGATCTGTGATATGGAAGGGCAAAGTGACAAGTCAGGGTCCATACACTGAGTGAAAATGACAGACGTATGCTAGCTCCAACAATAGTATGACATGTGGGAAGCAGTTACCTCTTCTTACCTGTGTCTCACTGGAAGTATTGCGTGATGATGTTGTTTCGGTTGTCGATATCCTCTTCTTCTGCCTCCTCTTCTTCACTGTCAACAGGCTCCACAGCTGCCACAAGACAACCATCTGGCCCATCCTCCTGCAGAAAAGGCACCTGGCGTCGCAAAGCCAGGTTGTGCAGCATACAGCAGGCCACGATTATCTGGCACACCTTCTTCGGTGAGTAGTATAAGGAGCCACCTGTCAGATGGAGGCACCGGAATCTGGCCTTCAGGAGGCCGAAGGTGCGTTCTATAATCCTCCTAGTTCGTCCATGTGCCTCATTGTAGCATTCCTCTGCCCTTGTCCTGGGATTCCTCACTGGGGTCAGTAGCCATGACAGGTAGGGGTAACCAGAGTCACCTGCAAATGTCGAGGGACAACTGTTAGACACACACTAACCCTTAGGGACAACCCCATACCCAGACACCTATGTCAATTGTATTGGGACCTTGGGCTCACCTATTAGCCACACACTGTGCCTCTGGAGTTGCCCATCACATAAGGGTTGCTGCTATTCCTCAAAATGTAAGCGTCATGCACTGAGCCAGGCATTCACATGGGAGATGTACTGATCTGCCAAACACACCATCTGCATATTCATCGAATGGTAGCTTTTCCGGTTTCTGTACACCTGTTCATTCCTGCGGGGGGGACAAATGCCACATGTGTACCATCAATGGCACCAATGATGTTGGGGATATGTCCCAGGGCATAGAAGTCACCTTTCACTGTGGGGAAATCCTCCACCTGAGGGAAAACGATGTAGCTGTGCATGTGTTTTAGCAGGGCAGATAACACTTTGGACAACACGTTGGAGAACATTGGCTGGGACATCCCTGATGCCATGGCCACTGTTGTTTGAAAAGACCTACTGGCCAGGAAATGGAGTACAGACAGGACCTGCACTAGAGGGGGGATTCCTGTGGGATGGCGGATAGCTGAAATCAGGTCTGGCTCCAACTGCGCACACAGTTCCTGGATTGTTGCTTGATCAAGTCTGTATGTGATTATGATGTGTCTCTCTGCCATTGTTGACAGGTCCACCAGGGGTCTGTACACTGGAGGATGGCGCCATCTCATCACCTGCCCCAGCAGACGTGCCCTATGAAGGGTAACAGAAAGCAGAGAGTCATCCAACACTGAGGTATCACAATGTGTTATTTGCAGAAACGTTTGTAATTCGCAATGTCCCAATATCTGTCTGTATTCCCGGCCTAGATAGGTGTGATACAGTTTGTATCCATCCCATGTGGCCCCCTGAAATGGCGGCTGCCTGACCTATAAGGTGGGACAAGGGGAAATGAGGTAACTGCGCTGGCGTTGTACACCGTCGCGGTAGGCGGTCGAAGACCACGGCGCAATTCAGCATTGGTTAACATTGGGCCCTATGGGTCCCAGGAGCCAATGACGATGTACACCGGCGGTGACAGTACGCACCGCTGCGGATGTGACCGCCATTTTCTGTCTGTTCACTCACTTGATACCTGACCTTCAACAGGAGAGGACCTACACTGCAAGTGCTGCTGTTACCTGTGTCTGGAAGCAACGATGGCTACAGTGTCTGGGGAAAGGGCCCCTGCCTTCACTTCGGAGGAGTTGGAGAAACTAGTGGATGGGGTCCTCCCCCAGTACACGCAACTGTACGGTCCCCCAGACAAACAGGTGAGTACACTGTGATCATGCTGCGTGGGGAATGCCTGTTTTGAGTGGTGTGGATGGAAGATACATGGGGGGCTGGGGCCTCCATGTGCGGATGTTGAGTGTATGTGCGTCAGGGCATGGGTGGGAACTGGTGGGCAATGAGTATGATGGTCCGGACGGGTGAGTAATTTCCTTTCCCCCTGTACAATTCCTCTAGGTCAGCGCCCACCAGAGGAAGGGTATTTGGCATGCCATGGCTTGTTGATAAGGTCCTGGTGGGTGATTCTGTATCCTGCTGCTATGGTGATGGCAATGTTGGAGGCTGATGCAGGGCTAAGCCAGGTCTCAGTTAGGAAGACTGTGTCGGGCACAAGAGTGTCAATAAGGTCCCAGACCTCGGTGGCGTGTTTGCTGAGTGAGTGAGTGACCTGGGTGTTGGTCAGAGGGATGGGGTGTGCATGTTGTGGTAGGTGAAGTGGCAGAGGGTGCAGGTGAAAGGTCATATTATAGAGTGTGGCGAGGCGCAGTGGCAGTGTTTATGGCGACATCCAGGATTGAGGGCACGGAGGATGGTGGAAATGTAGCTGTGGGTGGTGGTTGGAAACGGGGTTCCTGGCACTGGTCATGGTCCAGGTGCGAATGGATGAGATGGGCTTGCTTTTGGTGTACTATTTGCATGCCAGCAGTGTGCCCGCTATGTGTGGCCTTTGAGCGGGTGCACTGTGGACACCATTAAGTAGGTCCTGGGAGGTGGGAGGGCCACTACGAGGTGGTGGATGGGCCTGGCAAACAGGCAGGAAGGGGAGGAGGAGACGGGAGAAGGAAGGAGCGGTAGAAAGGAGTGGGAAAAGGGCAAAAAGAGGCAGCAGCAAAAGCAAACTAAAAGGGCCCAAAGAGGGCAGAAAAAAGCAAAAAGAGAGAAAAACGTAATTAAGGAATAAAGTGAGAATGAAGAAATAGGGAAAAGACTGAAGTACAAAGTAAGAAAAATGGGTGGGAAATCGGTGGGAGAAGCAGCAAAAAGTGCAGGAAAGAGAGCAGGAGCAGCAAACATGGTTGGAAAGAGAGAAAAAAGAGGCTCGAAAAGAGGGTGGTGCAGAAGCAAGAAGGAGAAGAAGAATGCCTCAGTGGAGAGAGGGCCTGGAAGAACATGAGTCCTGGAGCTGACCGAGGGCCAACAGAGGTAGGTGGAAAGCTGGGCCTGGAAAGGAAAACCCTACAGTTAAAGCACATTCAGCTAGCATGAGCTGCAACACGTGCTGCTGTTTATGTTCTGTTGTACTTACCATTATTTTCTTAGTGCAAATTACATCCTCAAATCCATTTTGCACAGGAGTGGGCATTTTTGCGCTAAGAAAATAGCACTAAATGCATAATTACACTGCTCACATATGCAGAGCCCATATGTGCAGTTTTACACTGCCATGACAACCTGGCAAAATAAACATTTTGCCAGACCCAGATCTACCCTTTTTATACATATAAGAAACCACTAAAGTAGGACCTGGACAACCAAGAGGGCAGGATGCAACGCACTTAAAAAGCAGGACATGTACTTTTAAGGTATATGTGTCCTGGTAGTGAAAAAACTCCCAAAGTTGCTTTTCACTACTGATAGGCATATCTCCCCCAAAGGATAACATTGGGATTACCTTACTATGAAGAAATTATGTACCAGGGCACACAGAAAAGTCCAAAAAGTCCAATTTTTACTGTGCTTGCAAATCAGCGCGTAACACTGTTATATAGTGCGTCATGAGGATTTTATTTTATCCGCTGTCATGTTTCCAATCAAAGCAACAGCTAGTCCAATGAAAATACAGCCGACACGTGTTTCATCAATAACACTTCCTCAAGGCTTTAAAACGAATATGTAGAAAAAGAAACATGTAGTAATACAGTAATGCACTTTCAAAGGAATCAAGACTCTTTTTGCTCCTCCAAGAAGAAACTCCCCACCGGAAATATAGAAATTCAAGTCAAAATAAGAAAATGGTGAATGAGCAGCACACAAAGGGGTCCCACAAGAGATGTATCTTCTTAGTAAAGAAGACTATGGGCCTCATTACAACATTGGCGGACGGCAACCGCCACCCGCCAAGTTATGATCGCCGTACGGCCGCATCCCGCGGTGCCCATTATGACATCCCCGCTGGGCCGGCGGGCATAAACAGAGTTTCCGCCTGCTGGCCCAGCGGGGATGTCGGCCGCAACATGGGAGCCGGCTCCTAATGGAGCCGGCGGTGTTGTGGCCGTTGCACGGGTTCAGTTGCACCCGTCGCGCTTTTCACTGTCTGCTGTGCAGACAGTGAAAAGCTGTGTGGGGCTGTGCCAGGAGGCCCCTGCAGTGCCCATAGCAAAGGCATGGGCACTGCAGGGGCCCCCAGGTGCCCCGCAACTTCTGCCAGCCTTTCCATGGCGGTTCCTACCGCCATGGAAAGGCTGGTGGGAAGGGGACTCGTAATCCCCTGGGGAGCGCTGAAAGCAGCGCTGCCCTGGTGGATTACAACTGCCGGGAACAACATGGCGGAAAACCGCTGGTCCCTGCGGTGCGACCGCAGCGCTTCTGCCACAGTCGTAATCCGCGAGTTTGCACCACCAGCCTGTTGGTGGTGCAACCTCCAAAACAGCCCTGGCGGTCTTTGACCGCCAGGGTTGTAATGAGGGCCTATGTAATGCTGAAAGAGGAAATATATGGTGCCCGCATGCGACTATATAAACCAGTGATAATCAAAGTACGGCACAAGGGCCACATGCGGCCCTTCTGACATTTACATGCGGCCCCCAGGTAAACAGCAGTACTGTGCTGCTGTTTATGCGACTTAACACTGGCACTAAAAATTGTTAAATAAACTGCCATTTATTTGGAGTCTAATTGAAGTTAAAGAAAAGGAGTAACTAGGGTGTTCTGGAACTCTTAACTTTAGAAACACCTTCATTATTAAAGACATCTTGCAGCAAAAATATAAAAGTATGATCTGCGTGAAATTCAAACAGTGCATTTCATCAACCTGCAGAACCATTTCACCTTAGTACACATTATATCAGTAGCATTTTTTAAAGTGACAGTTTTAAAAAATGAATGTAGAAATGTTCATTCACTTCCATCCTACACACCCTGACAACAGTGTGAACTGTGAACTAAAAAGCAAGTCAGTTGTTATGTGAACTCTTTGGGAGACCTGGGTTTCTATAAAACATGAACAACATTATAGTTTATTAAATCAGACACATAAGGTTTTATACAGCATACATGCTGAACACATATTTCAAGGTTCTTATATGTAACGATGAAGAAAAAGGAAAAAGGAGGTAAAGTGAAATAAAACATTTGCCTAGGATCACACAATATGGTTAAGTAGAGAAGACGGGATTTATACCCACGTTTCTGGTTTCACATTGGGCAATTCAGATCCTAGGTGTATATGCTTCACTTCCCCTACACACACTTTACCACTACCCCTACACGCCCTACCCCCAGCCCTCCGACCGCCACCATGCTGGCAGCAATGCGGGCTTGGTCACATCAAAGACCAAAGAGTACAGCCCCTGGGAAAATATTTGTGAGTACCCATGATATGAACCATTGTGAGTGGCTCATACACATCGATTGACACATATATATTAAAAGAAAAAGGATGAATCATATCTAGGGTCAAGTAATAAAGTTCCCAAAATTTCACCAGGTGTATACGTCATTGTGCAAAGCAATAAACTAATGCAAACAAAAAACACAAAAACACATACTATAAGTAAAAAGGCTGAACCAAAAATGCACAGATTCTGGCAAATATCCTATATCCTGGACATACTAAGAGTCCAATGTAAAAAGTGTATATATGCAGCGTATGATATGCTCATATACAGTACAGAGCTACGACCTTGAGAAGTCTGTAAAACAAGAAAGAGACACAAAATCCATACCAATATGAGAAAATATAAGAAAAAATACAGAGAAGGAGATAAAAATGTAAAAATAACCCAAGAATATCTGAGGGTATTTGTAACAAAATTATTTCCCTCATTGCAGAAACGCCAAAAAGTGAATTGCCCCAATAAGAAAAAAGTAAAAAAATAATGTCAATGGGCGTCTGTAAGCCTGGATATTCGAAGTTATGTACGATAAATTAAGTCCGCCCCAAGACCGCCTCCATACCAATATGAGAAAATATAAGAAAAAATACAGAGAAGGAGATAAAAAAGTAAAAATAACCCAAGAATATCTGAGGGTATTTGTAACAAAATTATTTCCCTCATTGTAGAAACACCAAAAAGTGAATTGCCCCGATAAGAAGAAAGTAATAAAATAATGTCAATGGGCGACTGTAAGCCTGGATATTCGAAGTTATGCACTATAAATAAAGACCGCCCCAAGACCGCCTCCATACCAATATGAGAAAATATAAGAAAAAATACAGAGGAGATAAAAAAGTAAAAATAACCCAAGAATATCTGAGGGTATTTGTAACAAAATTAGTTCCCACATTGCAGAAACGCCAAAAAGTTAATTGCCCCGATAATAAGAAAGTAAAAAACTAATGTCAATGGGAGTCTGTAAGCCTGGATATTCGAAGTTATGCACTATAAATAAAGACCGCCCCATACAGAAACTACAGACCGATTCGGCCGCCATGTGTAGATACCTTACTACATTCTAAAAGTTCAATTCACAGTTATGAAGAGATAGAATTTTCAAAAATCACAATTTTAAATGACAATTTATGGTGCAGTCGGATTTTAAATTTCAATTCTGAAAATGCCACTTTTAGGAAGTTGGCATTTTGTTATTTTTCTGGAATCACAATTTAAAATTACATTTTATGGTGCAGTCGGATTTTAAATTGCAATTCTGAAAATGCCACTTTTAGGAAGTTTGCATTTTCTTACTTTAGCCATTTGGTGCCTGTTGCCTGTCTCTGCTCACATATCTGGGGTGGTGTGACAGCTGGGCTTTGTGTATTCCTTCTAGACAGCCACACTCACTAAGAGCTTAGGTGTGTCTCAATGCGCCATCTTGGACATGATGGGAGGGAGAAGCTGGACACAACCTCGCTTACACCTGAATGGGCTGTGTCCTGTCCACACTCAAAGGGCTGCATTACCCCCTGTAGTGATTCTGGAGACAGGAAGGATGGGCAGGACATCTGTGCACATCAAAGGCCTGTGTTTAAAGTCTTCCCACTTCAAAGGCCCAATAGGATATAAGTACTGGACCTCTGACACCACCACTTCAGTACACTACTGGACCTCTGAATACTCTTCCAGGAAGAAGTACTGCTGTGCTGATGAAAAGATTGCCACTCTGCTGGATGGCCATTCTGAAGGACCTGCTTCCTTGCTGGGCTGTCCTGCCGGTTGCCTCCCTCTTGCCTGGATAGGAAGAACTGGATCTGGAACCCATCTTGAACCCAGGTGGCATCCTGCTCTAAGCCTCAGGGACATAGCAGGTTCGCCACAGCTCATAGGTTCATCTTCAGCAAGCGCCTGGCCTCCTAAAGGCACCTCTCAGGAGGTCTTGGGGCCTTGGAAGTGGTCCTTTTGCTCCTTAAGTCAAGCTTTTGGGCTCTTCATAAACACAAACAAGCCTGTTTCTCTCCAGAATTTTTCACGTGCCCAGAAAGTCAGTGCAAGCAGCCACAGGTTTGCCTCTTTACACAGCAAATATCACTGACCATGAAGTTCCATCTCATCCATCCGTGACGTCCGGCTGGCTCTTCGCACCCAACCAACTATCACCAGTGAACCTCTCCTTGTCCCCACCGACCTACTTTCCCACTAACAGAACTCTTAGCACAATTCTTTGGAAGGTAAAACATCAGCAGGGCTAATCTGAAATTATATTCAAGAGGTTTTCAATCACGGTTGGCTTAAACTTTTGAATTTGACCCTGTCTAGCACCACCAAATAGCCACGGTTGGCACTTTCTGTTTGTAGGCAGAATTCTATATTTCATTCTTTAAAAATTCATAACTCCAGTTCTACTGATTTGAATTTTGTCATTTTGGCCTCGTTTTATTTATTAAATGTTGGTCTATTTTTCTATTTCTTTTTTTAATTTTCCAGGCGTGGAAACATTTGGAGTAGTGTTTTCACTGTTTTACTGTTTGAAGTGTTGCACAAATACTTACAGGTAAGCCTGACTACTCTGTGCCAAGCTACCAGAGAGTAAGCAAAGGTTAATTTAAGGTTGCCTGACACTTTCTCTTACCAGGGTTGTGGTTACACACCAGACAACCAATTTCTAACAGTTTGTAATTGTGTACCAAGTATAGATAAATTCTTATGGTGAAATATGTAGAGTGAAAATGGGTATCAAGGAAACCAATGTATTTATGAAATGTGCACCTGATATGCAGTTTATGATCAGTGACTATTTGTACATCTCAGAATTTGTGGGTATCCATACTAGCATGTGATTCAGAGGAAATGTTCAAAATGTCTTCTCTCTTACACACTGGCTTACTTTTGGAAGGCACAAATGCTGTGAAATTCAATTGAAAATAACAAATATTCTACTATCCTATATTCCCACATGTATTCCCATAAAAATGGTACATCTCTTGTGTGGGTAGGCCTAGTGCTCACTACAGGAATAGGGCCAATATGCTACAGACATATCTCATTTGCCACTGAAAAATGACCTTTGTCCAGTGTGGGTAACTGAAGGTTTTTGACCCTAGCTCAGGTGGCATCTAGGGAAACCTAGCAAACCTCTACTTTTCTGAAATCTGGACTCCTAGGGGAATTGAGGGTGGGGTGGCTTGCATGGCTTTCACCAGTGTTTATAAACACAATTTCTTGCAAACCTCAAACTTTGACTAAAAATAAAAAACATTTCACATTTCTGTGATAGAAAGTTCTGGTATCTGTGGAGCCCCACAAACTTCCCACCAAGTTTCTTGATAAAAATGGTGCCTCACTTGTGAGGATAGGCATAGTACCTGCAACATGAAAGAGCCCTATAATACATTTTTCCACAGAAAACTGATCCTTTTTTGCAAAGTGGGTAGCTGTAGCTTTTTGGGCCTAGGTCAGCCAGCATCTATGGTAACGTAGCAAATCTGCATATATTTAAAAAATTGACACATTGTGGAACCCAGGGTGGGGTGATTGCATGGGTCTCCCCAGGTTTTCTTACCCAGAATCCCTTGAAAATCTCAATCTTTGACAAAAACACACATTCTCCCCATATTTCTGTGATGAGAAATTCAGGAATCTGCGTGGAGCCACAAACTCCCTACCACATTCATTAAGGCTCCCCTATAAAATGGTACCTCACCTGTGTGGGTAGGGCTAGTACCCCTGAGAGAAAATGGCCCAAAACACAACATGGACAAATCGTGTTTTTCCGCTGAAAACTGACCCTTTTTTGTAAAGTGGTTAGCTGAGGAATTTGGGCTCTAGGTCAGCTAGCACCTTGGTAAACCTAGCAAACCTATACATCGTTGAAATTAGACATCTGGGGAAATCTAGGGTGAGGTGGCTTACATGGCTCTTACTAGGTTTGCTTACCCAGAATCCCTTGCAAACCTCAACTGTTGATTAGAAATACACATTTTCCTCACATTTCTGTTATGTAAAGTTCAGGAATATTTGGGCATCCACAAACTTCTCATCACCTAGCATTTCTACCAGTCTCCCCATAAAAAAGGTTCCTTACTTGTGTGGGTAGGCCTAGGGACCCCGAAAGGAAATTGCCGAAAATGCAACATGGGTAGCTGTAGTGTTTGAGCCCTAGGTCAGGGGGGAACTAGAGAAACCATGCAAGCATACATTTTTGGTATTCCCTGCAATGCACAGATTTTTTCTTCAATAATTTGACTTGTAATGTTTTTATTGACGTTATAAAAGTTGTCATGAGTTCTGTAACATCTGGGTTAATTAGCAATGCATGAGGGTATACAAGTTATAGCTACCTTGGGATGAGAGTTATAGCTTTTTGAAATAACTCTATATCTGCTGGATTTCAATGATTTTGTATGAGTGAAATCTGAGCCTAACTATAACGTCCCTGTAACTGTTGGCTTTTTCAGTGAATTTCTACATTTTTAAAACAATTTATTTCCTAACTATAATGTCTCTGCAACATTTGTTTGTTTTCAGTGAATTTCTATGTTTTTTAATGCTATTCCCTAAGTATAATGTCCCTGCAACCTGGGCGTGTGAGGGGGTGTATGATTGGTTGTGTGGGTGTGTGGGTCTGTGAGGGGGGTGTGAGTGGCTGTATCGGTATGTGAGTGGCTGGGTGAGTGGTTGTATGGGCATGTAAGTGGGTGTGAGTGAGTGCATGGAAGCTGTGTGGCTCTGTGAGTGGGTCCTTGAATGGGTTTTAGGATCTGTGAGTGGGTGTGTGAGTGGCTATATGGGTATGTGAGTGAGAGTGTGAGTGGTTGTGTGGGTGTGTGAGTGTGTGGAAGCTGTGTGGGTCTGTCAGTGGCTGTGTGAATGGTTTTGAGGTTTTGATTGTGAGAGGGTGTGTGAGTGTCTGTATGGGTGTGTGAGTGGGTGTGAGTGGGTGTGTGGTTGTGTAAGTGGTTGTGTGAGTATCTGAGTGGCTGTGTGAGTCTGTGAGTGGGGTTGTGAGTGGTTTTGTGGGTCTGTGAGTGGGTGTGTGAGTGGCTGTATGGGTGTGTAGGTAGGTGTGCGAGTAGTTGGGTGGGAGTAAGTATGTTTGTGGATCTCTGAGTGAGTGTATGTTTTATTTAAATTGGGATCTGGGTCCTCGAATCCTCCCTGAATCCACCCAAATCTACCTGAATCCGTGAGGATCTGGGGAGGATCCGGGAAGGATTCGGGGAGGATTAAAGGAGGATCCACGGCTCCTCGCGTGGTTAAAAAACAAAGGTTTTTGGAAATGTTCTTGCCCATGAGGGGTCCCTCAGAGATCCCTCCATTAGTCCCATGGGATCAGGGTACCTCTACCCTGACCCCTTCCATCACTTTTTATATTTATTTTCCCCACTGGGAATCGAGTCCCAATGAACAAAATGGCAACAGCAACTTTCCACTCAGGTTGCAGCCAGCCAATCATGACATTGCTGTTGGTGTGTGGATTTGCGAATCCATGGGTGATCACAGCAGGATCCTCGTCCTTATATATACAAATGTGAATTTTTTTTTATATCTCAAACACTACTGAACAGATTTAAATCAAATCACAAAACGTCACTTTCTGGACCAAGAGCAAGCTTTCTGGCAAATTTGCTGTAAATCTATCCAGCGGTTCAGCCGCTATTCCTGTTCAAAATCCCTAATGAAATTAATATTGCAAAAACACGTTTTGGTACTCCACTTTTTCTCAGCCCTGGCTTGACGGATCACCTCAAAACTTTCCAGATAGCAGCTGACAGCAGCATTGTATTTTTAAAATAAAGAAATTGTGAAGTTTTGTCAACCGGCACCAAAGATATAGGCAAGTAAACAAATATTTTTCTATAAGAACTAGGTCCTAACTATAACTACCTAGTGGCCCCTCCCCGGGGCCAACTTTCAGTAATATGCAGGGGATGGTGGCCCCCCCAGAAGCCCAAGGGACTGCTACCTCCCTAGGGCCAAGATAAAGTGACATGCGGGGCGAGCAGCCTCCCTGCAGCCCCAGGGACCACCACCTGCCCGGGCCTAAACTAATAATATATGCTGATGGCTGCGCAGCCCCCCTCAGTCCCAGGGACTACCACATCCCCAGGGCAAAAATTAAGTTGTGTGCAGGGGGGCTGTATGCCCCCCCCTTGCAGCCCCAGGGACCACCACCTCTCCAGGGCAAAGATTTAGTTGTGTGCGGGGCACACTTGGACCCCCTGCAACCCTGGGGACCACCACCTCTCCAGGGCTAAACTACTAATGTATGCGGGGTTACGCTGCTCCCTGTAGCCCTGGGGACTCCCACCTCCCCAGGGAAAAGAAAGTTAGTAGTGAATGAGTGGAGCCGTGCAGCCCCCCACAGCCCCAGGGACCACCACTTCTCAAGGGTTGGTGGGAGATGAGATCGATTTCAAAGTACCTTGAAGCTGCATGTATTCCTCATGGACTCAGAATAATGGTTGCCTCAAGTTATGAAAATTCAAATGTGGATATGATGAAGGAGTGGGCCGATAATAACATGGAGGTTTCAATGCGCCTTATGAAGATTACAGTGAACTATGCGGTTATGGATAGAAATGCATTACAGGCTAAGATTGAGCAGTTGAATTATGAAATTAAAGCTCAGGTGGAAAGTCAAATGCAGCAAGATTTGGTGTCTAAGTTCCTGGAAGATATGACAGCATGTTTGAAAAAACATGAGGATGTAATTAAGACATGTAAAGCGCACAAATTCCAATGTGTTAAGATTGACTACGAAAGGGGTCAGGTCTGTGTGTTTGCCAAGTGGTTTGACAATTTGAAGAAACAGAGATTGATGAAGAGAATAGAGCTTTGCAAAATCCTAAAGTGAGTGAAATGGGATCTGAATATAGGTCTGAGATTGAGACTGGCGCCGAACACAAGAGAGCAGGGGGATCTGGGCCCAAAAGTGGTCCATCAATTACTGATGAGCTGTATTTTTTACGCTTGGCTCGGCTCCAGACAGTTCGACCAAGAAAGCAGCAGCACAGACCAGGAAGAGGGGAAACAGAAGGAGGAATGAATGAAGGAGATGCCACAGGGGGCGCAAGAACAAAGCAGTCCTGGTGGAACAAAAAGAAATAAATGAACAAATGCATGAATTACAAACATGCTGAACAATAATAAATCTATTGGAGGTAGAATTAAGCAAGGCAGAGGAGCAAATTTTAGCCCTTGGCCTGTTGTATTACCCAGAAAGCTCTATGAACTGTGCACAAAAATTAGTGCACATTTATAAATTGCTCAGGAAGCTTATATTGAGCAAGTATTATTTACAAAAAGAGAGCGACCAATAAAAAGAAAGGTGGCGCAAGTTGAGAAGGAAGCAAATTTGCAAGTTTCTGATATTAAGTTGATGATTGAGTTAAAAGAACTGGAGAATCAGACTTTAGGGTTGACTGAAGAAGTAAATGATGAATACATTATTAACAGCATGAATTTGAAAGTATGTGATGGAGTTGTTACTGTTTTCAAACCACCATCTACCTTTATGTTGGTGACACGAAGGATGTGATTGATATATTCAATGATTGCATCACGCAGGAAGTGAAGTAGCTTTAGAAGAAAGTAAATAGAATTAAATCAAAATCTGAGAAGTCCGGGCTTACACGAACTTAATAAAAAAAATTAAATTCAAAGAAAATATTGCTGTACGAAATTCAGATAAGGGAGGCAACATTGTCTTATGGCCCTTAGAGATGTATGCTCAGGAGGCCTACAGCCAGATGAACGATCCTTTATGTTATGCCAAAAGCAATTGGGAAAGTATGCGGAAAATTAAGGTGCTCTATCATGTTGAATTATAGGAATGGAGGAATCAAGGGTTACTCAATCAGGATGAATACCTATATTTGAGACAGGATTTTTCAAGAATACCCTAGGTGCACCTAATACTGAAGGTGCAGAAGAATCCCACGCAGCCACCAGGGAGGCCCATTATATTGGTAAATGAAAGTCTGTTTGAAAAAACATCTAGTTATATTGACCATTTTTGGCAGGGTTATGTTAAAAATCTGCCCTCATATAAGGATACTGGTGATTTCCTATTAGAATTTATGAAATACCTTGGCAGGAGGAATATATGATTTTAACATTAGATGTGACATTGTTGTATATGAGCATTAATCATGCTGATAGGATACATGCAGTTGAGCACTATTTGAGAAGTCGACTTATGCGGCAATATAAACACTCCATGATGTTATCTATGATCAAATGGTTTTTGCAGAATAATTATTTTCTGTTCAACAATTAAATGTTCAGGGAACTCCAAGGGGTGACGATGGGTACCTGTTTTGCCCCAGCTATGCTTGTTTGCATATGGGCTGGTAGGAGGAACAGGTGCTCAACGACCATGGCAGGATGCGGGAGTGTCACAGTTGGACTTTTGCTTTAGGCAAGACTACTGGATTAGGGACGACAGCACTTTTGTTTGTAGACAACTAAGCCAATCCTGCAACAAGTCGCAACTGTCAGCCCAACCCTCCTGGCTCACAAGCAATACCACACCAAAAACCCAAGCAGTAAAAGGTGAATTCTGGCAGCCTTTACGCATGTACTCTAGAGTGCGAAATCTCAGGAGAGTCATGGCTAAATGAAGAGTACCCTTTTCTCACATGAACAATAAGTCTCAGTCACACGCAGGTAATAAAAGAGATGCAGTACGTTTTCAATAGGTTTATTAACAAGACTGCAATCTACTGTAAAATGCATGAGCTGCAATGATTAGGATAGTGAACAATGCAAGAAGCAGAATTGTAAAAACGAGAGTCATGAATACCAAGACCCTCACCATCTTGCAATAACATGAAATGTTAAATATCCTTAAAACCCTAGCATGGAGAACCTAATCTCTAACCTAACAAGAGCTATGTGTGTTAAACCTAATCTGCCAGTAGCATGTCCTTGACAAGTGCCCTCCAACCCTTGTTGCATTGGAATGAGGTCTCTGGATCAGACTCCGTGGGTAAACAAAGGCTGGGTCTGCATCAAGGCGACATGTAGCATAGATAGCGTTGATGGCATCTGGTAGGAATCCCTCTGATAACCTTGTCTGTGTGAGATGTATTTCAACAGATCTTGTTAGACCCCTTATGCAGGTATGTTCCCAAACAATAGACAAGAAGTCATGCTGGTAGTGGCAATTATATAAATAATACTCTCCAAAAGTACATTATGTTCCTATCACACGTAAGTGGGAAAGGGACTTGATGTGAATACCTACGTATATCACTTGTCTTTGATGCTGATAGTGATGCCTTCATAGAGTGGCACTGATAACGTGAAATCAAAACATCTTCCAAACAATAAACATAGCAGCCATCTTGGAAGAAATAATGAAATAAATGCAGTAAAACAGAGCAAGCTAAGTAGGTTAAAAATCACTAGGTGACAGGGGCACAGGTCTGCAAGCCAGAAGGCTAAGCGAACTCTTGATTCCCAATAAAACCAAATAAGATCCACTACAGGAGGATAATGTTATATGTTGGTTGAGGTACTTTGACAATCTCTTTCTCATATGGAGGGGTGCCTGGGGAGAAGCAGAAAAGTTATGTAAGACAATTAATGAAAATAATTTGAATTTGCAGTTTAGTGGCAATATTAGCAAACCAGAAGTAACATTTTTGAATTTACAAGTCATTGTACATGAAGGTAGATTACAAACAAGGCTGTTCTGCAACAAAACATCAGGGAACTCAACACTACATGCAAAAGTGTTTCACCCTCACCATGTGAAATCCAGCATCCCCTATGTGGAAATGCTGAGGTTGAGGAAAAACTATAGTCTTGGACAAAATTAGGAAGTTGGCAGGGATGAAATAATGGAAAGATTTTTGGAGAGAGGATACAGTAGGGAAACCTTTTCATTGACAGTGTCTAGAGTTGAACATTAAAGCTGTGAATCTGTTCTATTTGAGTCTGATAGAGGTAGGAATAAAAGAAGGAGCAATGATGATTCCAATGAGAATATATTTCTATGAGATTGGTGACTGTATACAGTACAGAAGAAAAACAATTGAGGGGTATTCTTAGGAGGTACTGGCATTTAATATTGAATGATCCACTCTTAAGGCCAGCAGTTCCTAAAACTCCAGCCATTACTTATCGAAGGGCACACTCTATGAGGGACGCCCTAGCAAGCAGCAGTCCTGAAATGACAAAAGCAAAAGATTGGTTGTCAAAATTACACGTTTTTTTAATTGCCACAAATGTAAGGCCTGTAGAATTGGGTTAAATACAACAGAATATGCACTCCCTTCTTTTTGTAAACCTCAAAAGATCTGTGGCTTTTACAATTGTAAGTCCCTGTATGCTGTGTATGTAATAACCTATAAGTGTGGGCTCCGATACATGGACAGCACTGTTTTGGATGTTCATAAAAGAATTTTACAACATCTGAGCGTGATAACCAGCCAAAATATGGCGTACTCCGTTGCCAGGCATGTATGTGAGCAACATAATGGGGATTTGAATTGCCTGAGATATTTTGTGACTGATGCTGTGAAGTGACACCTAAGCCTGGGGAATTGGGTGAGGGTACTGTGACAGATGGACAGTTGATATATTATGAGTTTATACACTTTATTTACCAATGGATTAACCGGTTCTGTGCCTTGGACGAGATGATCTCGTCCAAGGCTACAGTTCCCCTGTGCCTTGGACGAGATCATCTCGTCCATGGCACAGGGGAACTTGGTGGCGCGCTAGCGCGCCCCCCGTGCACCCCCCTTACCCCCCCAAGTCGGGATGGAAGGGGAAGACCTTCCCCTTTCACCCCCGTCCCCCTCACCCCCCCCTGTGACGTCAGCGCGCGAGCGCGCGCTGATTTGTCACAGGGGCCTCCCTAGTCGCGCTGGAAGCTCTGCTTCCAGCGCGATTGAAAAAGAAATGCAAAAGCATTTCTTTTTCAATCACTTGGGAGGCCCGGAAGGGCTTCAAAGGGAAGGAAAAGTATTTCCTTCCCTTTGAAGTCCCTCCGAGGGTTTCAAAAGCCGGATTGCTTGCAATCCGGCCTTTGAAACCCCACTAGACACCAGGGATTTTTTTTTTTTATTGAAACTGACAAAAGGGAGCTACCCCTTGGGCAAGGGTCGCTCCTGGGGGGGCATTTTTTTGAGAAGGCCTTTTCTGCCCCCAGGGGGGGCAGAAACCTCTTGGCACCAGGGACCATTTTTTTTTTTATTTTTTTTTTTATGTTTCATTTCTTTTTTTTTTGGTGGGGAGCGACCCCTTAGGCAAGGGTCGCTCCCCTTGGGGGAAAATTATATTTTGGCCATTTCTGCCCCCCTTGGGGGCAGATTGGCCTATTTTGATGAGGCCAATCTGCCCCCAAGGGGGGTAGAAACCACTAGACACCAGGTATTTTTTTATTTTTTTATTGTTATTGACAAAAGGGAGCGACCCCTTGGGCAAGGGTCGCTCCCAGGCGGGGCATATTTTCGGGAAGGCCTTTTCTGCCCCCCCTGGGGGCAGAAACCTCTAGGCACCAGGGACCATTTTTTTTTTTTTTTTTTTTTATGTTTCATTTTTTTTTTTTTTGGTGGGGAGCGACCACTTAGGCAAGGGTCGCTCCCCTTGGGAGAAAATTATATTTTGGCCATTTCTGCCCCCCTTGGGGGCAGATTGTCCTATTTTGATGAGGCCAATCTGCCCCCAAGGGGGGTAGAAACCACTAGACACCAGGGAGTTTTTTCTTTGCGTGAATTTCACGCAAAGGGAGTGACCCCTTAGGCAAGGGTCGCTCTCTGGGGGGGAGGGCAATTTATTTTAGGCCATTTCTGCCCCCCCGGGGGGCAGTTCGGCCTATTATTAGGCCGGGGGCAGAACACTCTAGGCGCCAGGGCAATTTTTTTGGGGGTGTTTTTTTTTTTTTGTTGTTTCTTTTTTTAGAGATGGGGCAGGGGTCGCTCCCCTGGGGGGCAAATTGTATTTAGACCATTTCTGCCCCCCTGGGGGCAGATTGGCCGATTTTAGGTCAATCTGCCCCCAAGGGGGCAGAAACCACTAGGCACCGGGGATTTGTTTTTTGGCGCCAATGTCACGCAGGGGGACCGACCCCGTAGGCAAGGGTCGCTCCCGGGGGCGGGGGTGGGGGTGGGGGGGCAAATTTATTTTAGGCCATTTCTGCCCCCCCTGGAGGCAGTTCGGCCTATTATTAGGCCGAACTGCCCCCAGGGGGGGGCAGAACCCTCAGGGCACCAGGGCAAATTTTTTTGTTGTGTTTTTTTTTTTTTTTTTTTTTTTTTCGAGATGGGGAGCGACCGATCAGGCAAGGGTCGCTCCCCTGGGGGGCAAATTGTATTTAGGCCATTTCTGCCCCCCTTGGGGCAGATTGGCCGATTTTAGGTCAATCTGCCCCCAAGGGGGCAGAAACCACTAGACACCTGGGATTTGTTTTTTGGCGCCAATGTCACGCAGGGGGAGCGACCCCCTAGGCAAGGGTCGCTCCCGGTGGCGGGGGTGGGGGCTTGGGGGGCAAATTTATTTTAGGCCATTTCTGCCCCCCCTGGGGACAGTTCGGCCTATTATTAGGCCAAACTGCCCCCAGGGGGGGGGGCAGAACCCTCAGGGCACCAGGGCAATTTTTTTTGTTGTGTTTTTTTTTTTTGTTTGTTTGTTTTTTTCGAGATGGGGAGCGACCCATCAGGCAAGCGTCGCCCCCCTGGGGGGCAAATTGTATTTAGGCCATTTCTGCCCCCCTGGGGGCAGATTGGCCGATTTTAGGTCAATCTGCCCCCAAGGGGGCAGAAACCACTAGGCGCCTGGGATTTTTTTTTTGGCGCCAATGTCACGCAGGGGGAGCGACCCCGTAGGCAAGGGTCGCTCCCGGGGGCGGGGGTGGGGGCTGGGGGGGGGGCAAATTTATTTTAGGCCATTTCTGCCCCCCCGGGGACAGTTTGGCCTATTATTAGGCCGAACTGCCCCCAGGGGGGGGGCAGAACCCTCAGGGCGCCAGGGCAATTTTTTTTTTGTATTTTTTTTTTTTTTGTTCTTTCTTTTTTTAGAGATGGGGAGCGACCCATCAGGCAAGGGTCGCTCCCCTGGGGGGCAAATTGTATTTAGGCCATTTCTGCCCCCCTGGGGGCAGATTTTAGGTCAATCTGCCCACAAGGGGGCAGAAACCACTAGGCACCGGGGATTTGTTTTCTGGCGCCAATGTCACGCAGGGGGAGCGACCCCGTAGGCAAGGGTCGCTCCGGGGGGGGGGGGTTGGGTTGGGGGGGCAAATTTATTTTAGGCCATTTCTGCCCCCCCGGGGGCAGATCGGCCTAATATTAGGCCGATCTGCCCCCGGGGGGGGGGGCAGAAACCTCTAGGCGCCAGGGCCAATTTTTTTTTTTTTGTTTGTTTTTTTTTTTAGAGATGGGGAGCGACCCATCAGGCAAGGGTCGCTCCCCTTGGGGAGCAAATTGTATTTAGGCCATTTCTGCCCCCCCCCGGGGGAAGATTGGCCGATTTTAGGTCAATCTGCCCCCAAGGGAGCAGAAACCACTAGGCACCGGGGATTTGTTTTTTGGCGCCAATGTCACGCAGGGGGAGTGACCCCATAGGCAAGGGTCGATCTCGGGGGCGGGGGTGGGGGCTGGGGGGGGCAAATTTATTTTAGGCCATTTCTGCCCCCAGGGGGGGGGGCAGAACCCTCAGGGCACCAGGGCAAATTTTTTTGTTGTGGTTTTTTTTTTGTTTGTTTGTTTTTTTCGAGATGGGGAGCGACCCATCAGGCAAGGGTCGCACCCCTGGGGGGCAAATTGTATTTAGGCCATTTCTGCCCCCCTGGGGGCAGATTGGCCGATTTTAGGTCAATCTGCCCCCAAGGGGGCAGAAACGACTAGGCGCCTGGGATTTGTTTTTTGGCGCCAATGTCACGCAGGGGGACCGACCCCGTAGGCAAGGGTCGCTCCCGGGGGCGGGGGTGGGGGCTGGGGGGGGCAAATTTATTTTAGGCCATTTCTGCCCCCCCTGGGGACAGTTCGGCCTATTATTAGGCCGAACTGCCCCCAGGGGGGGGCAGAACCCTCAGGGCACCAGGGCAAATTTTTATTTTTTTTATTTTTTTTTGTTTGTTTGTTTTTTTCGAGATGGGGAGCGACCCATCAGGCAAGGGTCGCTCCCCTGGGGGGCAAATTGTATTTAGGCCATTTCTGCCCCCCTTGGGGGCAGATTGGCCGATTTTAGGTCAATCTGCCCCCAAGGGGGCAGAAACCACTAGGCACCTGGGATTTGTATTTTGGCGCCAATGTCATGCAGGGGGAGCGACCCCGTAGACAGGGGTTGTTCCCGGGCAGGGCAGAGGGGGCTTGGGGGGTCAAATTTATTTTAGGGCATTTCTGCCCCCCCGCCCTCCCGGGGCCGGCTGAGCTAGAGGCCAAACTCCACAGGTAGGCACTTTGCAAAAAACACCTCTGTTTTCTGTGAAAAAATATGTTCTGTCCACGTTGTGTTTTGGGCCATTTCCTTTCGTGGGCGCTAGGCCTACCCACAGAAGTGAGGTACCATTTTTATCGAGAGACTTAGGGGAATGCTGGGTGGAAGGAAATGTGTGGCTCCTCTCAGATTCCAGAACTTTCTGCCACAGAAATGTGAGGAACATGTGTTTTTTTAGCCAAATTTTGAGGTTTGCAAAGGATTCTGGGTAACAGAATCTGGTCCGAGCCCCGCAAGTCACCCCATCTTGGATTCCCCTAGGTCTCTAGTTTTCAGAAATGCACAGGTGTGGTAGGTTTCCCTAGGTGCCGGCTGAGCTAGAGGCCAAAATCTACAGGTAGGCACTTCGCAAAAAACACCTCTGTTTTCTTCCAAAATTTTTGATGTGTCCACGTTGCGCTTTGGGGTGTTTCCTGTCGCGGGCGCTAGGCCTACCCACACAAGTGAGGTATAATTTTTATCGGGAGACTTGGGGGAACGCTGGGTGGAAGGAAATTTGGGGCTCCTCTCAGATTCCAGAACTTTCTGCCACAGAAATGTGAGGAACATGTGTTTTTTTAGCCAAATTTTGAGGTTTGCAAAGGATTCTGGGTAACAGAACCTGGTCCGAGCCCCGCAAGTCACCCCTCCTTGGATTCCCCTAGGTCTCTAGTTTTCAGAAATGCACAGGTTTGGTAGGTTTCCCTAGGTGCCGGCTGAGCTAGAGGCCAAAATCTACAGGTAGGCACTTCGCAAAAAACACCTCTGTTTTCTTCCAAAATTTTGGATGTGTCCACGTTGCGCTTTGGGGTGTTTCCTGTCGCGGGCGCTAGGCCTACCCACACAAGTGAGGTATCATTTTTATCGGGAGACTTGGGGGAACGCTGGGTGGCAGGAAATTCGTAGCTCCTCCCAGATTCCAGAACTTTCTGCCACAGAAATGTGAGGAACATGTGTTTTTTTAGCAAAATTTTGAGGTTTGCAAAGGATTCTGGGTAACAGAACCTGGTCCGAGCCCCGCAAGTCACCCCATCTTGGATTCCCCTAGGTCTCTAGTTTTCAGAAATGCACAGGTTTGGTAGGTTTCCCTAGGTGCCGGCTGAGCTAGAGGCCAAAATCTACAGGTAGGCACTTTGCAAAAAACACCTCTGTTTTCTTCCAAAACTTTGGATGTGTCCACGTTGCGCTTTGGGGTGTTTCCTGTCGCGGGCGCTAGGCCTACCCACACAAGTGAGGTATCATTTTTATCGGGAGACTTGGGGGAACGCTGGGTGGAAGGAAATTTGTGGCTCCTCTCAGATTCCAGAACTTTCTGCCACAGAAATGTGAGGAACATGTGTTTTTTTAGCCAAATTTTGAGGTTTGCAAAGGATTCTGGGTAACAGAACCTGGTCCGAGCCCCGCAAGTCACCCCTCCTTGGATTCCCCTAGGTCTCTAGTTTTCAGAAATGCACATGTTTGGTAGGTTTCCCTAGGTGCCGGCTGAGCTAGAGGCCAAAATCTACAGGTAGGCACTTCGCAAAAAACACCTCTGTTTTCTTCCAAAATTTTGGATGTGTCCACGTTGCGCTTTGGGGTGTTTCCTGTCGCGGGCGCTAGGCCTACCCACAAAAGTGAGGTATCATTTTTATCGGGAGACTTGGGGGAACGCTGGGTGGCAGGAAATTCGTAGCTCCTCCCAGATTCCAGAACTTTCTGCCACAGAAATGTGAGGAACATGTGTTTTTTTATCCAAATTTTGAGGTTTGCAAAGGATTCTGGGTAACAGAACCTGGTCCGAGCCCCGCAAGTCACCCCATCTTGGATTCCCCTAGGTCTCTAGTTTTCAGAAATGCACAGGTTTGGTAGGTTTCCCTAGGTGCCGGCTGAGCTAGAGGCCAAAATCTACAGGTAGGCACTTCGCAAAAAACACCTCTGTTTTCTTCCAAAATTTTTGATGTAGCCACGTTGCGCTTTGGGGTGTTTCCTGTCGCGGGCGCTAGGCCTACCCACGCAAGTGATGTATCATTTTTATCGGGAGACTTGGGGGAACGCTGGGTGGAAGGAAATTTGTGGCTCCTCTCAGATTCCAGAACTTTCTGCCACAGAAATGTTAGGAACATGTGTTTTTTTAGCCAAATTTTGAGGTTTGCAAAGGATTCTGTGAAACAGAACCTGGTCCGAGCCCCGCAAGTCACCCCTCCTTGGATTCCCCTAGGTCTCTAGTTTTCAGAAATGCACAGGTTTGGTAGGTTTCCCTAGGTGCCGGCTGAGCTAGAGGCCAAAATCTACAGGTAGGCACTTCGCAAAAAACACCTCTGTTTTCTTCCAAAACTTTTGATGTGTCCATATTGCGCTTTGGGGTGTTTCCTGTCGCGGGCGCTAGGCCTACCCACGCAAGTGTGGTATCATTTTTATCGGGAGACTTGGGGGAACGCTGAGTGGAAGGAAATTTGTGGCTCCTCTCAGATTCCAGAACTTTCTGCCACAGAAATGTGAGGAACATGTGTTTTTTTAGCCAAATTTTGAGGTTTGGAAAGGATTCTGGGTAACAGAACCTGGTCCGAGCCCCGCAAGTCACCCCTCCTTGGATTCCCCTAGGTCTCTAGTTTTCAGAAATGCACAGGTTTGGTAGGTTTCCCTAGGTGCCGGCTGAGCTAGAGGCCAAAATCTACAGGTAGGCACTTCGCAAAAAACACCTCTGTTTTCTTCCAAAACTTTGGATGTGTCCACGTTGCGCTTTGGGGTGTTTCCTATCGCGGGCGCTAGGCTTACCCACGCAAGTGAGGTATCATTTTTATCGGGAGACTTGGGGGAACGCTGGGTGGAAGGAAATTTGTGGCTCCTCTCAGATTCCAGAACTTTCTGCCACAGAAATGTGAGGAACATGTGTTTTTTTAGCCAAATTTTGAGGTTTGCAAAGGATTCTGGGTAACAGAACCTGGTCCGAGCCCCGCAAGTCACCCCATCTTGGATTCCCCTAGGTCTCTAGTTTTCAGAAATGCACAGGTTTTGTAGGTTTCCCTAGGTGCCGGCTGAGCTAGAGGCCAAAATCTACAGGTAGGCACTTCGCAAAAAACACCTCTGTTTTCTTCCAAAATTTGGGATGTGTCCACGTTGCGCTTTGGGGTGTTTCCTGTCGCGGGCGCTAGGCCTACCCACGCAAGTGAGGTATCATTTTTATCGGGAGACTTGGGGGAACGCTGGGTGGAAGGAAATTTGTGGCTCCTCTCAGATTCCAGAACTTTCTGCCACAGAAATGTGAGGAACATGTGTTTTTTTAGCCAAATTTTGAGGTTTGCAAAGGATTCTGGGTAACAGAACCTGGTCCGAGCCCCGCAAGTCACCCCATCTTGGATTCCCCTAGGTCTCTAGTTTTCAGAAATGCACAGGTTTGGTAGGTTTCCCTAGGTGCCGGCTGAGCTAGAGGCCAAAATCTACAGGTAGGCACTTCGCAAAAAACACCTCTGTTTTCTTCAAAAATTTTTGATGTGTCCACGTTGCGCTTTGGGGTGTTTCCTGTCGCCGGCGCTAGGCCTACCTACGCAAGTGAGGTATCATTTTTATAGGGAGTCTTGGGGGAACGCTGAGTGGAAGGAAATTTGTGGCTCCTCTCAGATTCCAGAACTTTCTGCCACAGAAATGTGAGGAACATGTGTTTTTTTAGCCAAATTTTGAGGTTTGCAAAGGATTCTGGGTAACAGAACCTGGTCCGAGCCCCGCAAGTCACCCCTCCTTGGATTCCCCTAGGTCTCTAGTTTTCAGAAATGCACAGGTTTGGTAGGTTTCCCTAGGTGCCGGCTGAGCTAGAGGCCAAAATCTACAGGTAGGCACTTCGCAAAAAACACCTCTGTTTTCTTCAAAAATTTTTGATGTGTCCACGTTGCGCTTTGGGGTGTTTCCTGTCGCCGGCGCTAGGCCTACCCACACAAGTGAGGTATCATTTTTATCGGGAGACTTGGGGGAACGCTGGGTGGAAGGAAATTTGTGGCTCCTCTCAGATTCCAGAACTTACTGCCACAGAAATGTGAGGAACATGTGTTTTTTTAGCCAAATTTTGAGGTTTGCAAAGGATTCTGGGTAACAGAACCTGGTCCGAGCCCCGCAAGTCACCCCTCCTTGGATTCCCCTAGGTCTCTAGTTTTCAGAAATGCACAGGTTTGGTAGGTTTCCCTAGGTGCCGGCTGAGCTAAAGGCCAAAATCTACAGGTAGGCACTTCGCAAAAAACACCTCTGTTTTCTTCCAAAACTTTTGATGTGTCCATGTTGCGCTTTGGGGTGTTTCCTGTCGCGGGCGCTAGGCCTACCCACGCAAGTGTGGTATCATTTTTATCGGGAGACTTGGGGGAACGCTGAGTGGAAGGAAATTTGTGGCTCCTCTCAGATTCCAGAACTTTCTGCCACAGAAATGTGAGGAACATGTGTTTTTTTAGCCAAATTTTGAGGTTTGGAAAGGATTCTGGGTAACAGAACCTGGTCCGAGCCCCGCAAGTCACCCCTCTTTGGATTCCCCTAGGTCTCTAGTTTTCAGAAATGCACAGGTTTGGTAGGTTTCCCTAGGTGCCGGCTGAGCTAGAGGCCAAAATCTACAGGTAGGCACTTCGCAAAAAACACCTCTGTTTTCTTCCAAAACTTTGGATGTGTCCACGTTGCGCTTTGGGGTGTTTCCTATCGCGGGCGCTAGGCTTACCCACGCAAGTGAGGTATCATTTTTATCGGGAGACTTGGGGGAACGCTGGGTGGAAGGAAATTTGTGGCTCCTCTCAGATTCCAGAACTTTCTGCCACAGAAATGTGAGGAACATGTGTTTTTTTAGCCAAATTTTGAGGTTTGCAAAGGATTCTGGGTAACAGAACCTGGTCCGAGCCCCGCAAGTCACCCCATCTTGGATTCCCCTAGGTCTCTAGTTTTCAGAAATGCACAGGTTTGGTAGGTTTCCCTAGGTGCCGGCTGAGCTAGAGGCCAAAATCTACAGGTAGGCACTTCGCAAAAAACACCTCTGTTTTCTTCCAAAATTTTTGATGTGTCCACGTTGCGCTTTGGGGTGTTTCCTGTCGCCGGCCCTAGGCCTACCCACACAAGTGAGGTATCATTTTTATCGGGAGACTTGGGGGAACGCTGGGTGGAAGGAAATTTGTGGCTCCTCTCAGATTCCAGAACTTTCTGCCACAGAAATGTGAGGAACATGTGTTTTTTTAGCCAAATTTTAAGGTTTGCAAAGGATTCTGGGTAACAGAACCTGGTCCGAGCCCCGCAAGTCACCCCTCCTTGGATTCCCCTAGGTCTCTAGTTTTCAGAAATGCACAGGTTTTGTAGGTTTCCCTAGGTGCCGGCTGAGCTAGAGGCCAAAATCTACAGGTAGGCACTTCGCAAAAAACACCTCTGTTTTCTTCCAAAATTTTGGATGTGTCCACGTTGCGCTTTGGGGTGTTTCCTGTCGCGGGCGCTAGGCCTACCCACGCAAGTGAGGTATCATTTTTATCGGGAGACTTGGGGGAACGCTGAGTGGAAGGAAATTTGTGGCTCCTCTCAGATTCCAGAACTTTCTGCCACAGAAATGTGAGGAACATGTGTTTTTTTAGCCAAATTTTGAGGTTTGCAAAGGATTCTGGGTAACAGAACCTGGTCCGAGCCCCGCAAGTCACCCCTCCTTGGATTCCCCTAGGTCTCTAGTTTTCAGAAATGCACAGGTTTGGTAGGTTTCCCTAGGTGCCGGCTGAGTTAGAGGCCAAAATCTACAGGTAGGCACTTCGCAAAAAACACCTCTGTTTTCTTCCAAAACTTTGGATGTGTCCACGTTGCGCTTTGGGGTGTTTCCTGTCGCGGGCGCTAGGCTTACCCACGCAAGTGAGGTATCATTTTTATCGGGAGACTTGGGGGAACGCTGGGTGGAAGGAAATTTGTGGCTCCTCTCAGATTCCAGAACTTTCTGCCACAGAAATGTGAGGAACATGTGTTTTTTTAGCCAAATTTTGAGGTTTGCAAAGGATTCTGGGTAACAGAACCTGGTCCGAGCCCCGCAAGTCACCCCATCTTGGATTCCCCTAGGTCTCTAGTTTTCAGAAATGCACAGGTTTGGTAGGTTTCCCTAGGTGCCGGCTGAGCTAGAGGCCAAAATCTACAGGTAGGCACTTCGCAAAAAACACCTCTGTTTTCTTCCAAAATTTTGGATGTGTCCACGTTGCGCTTTGGGGTGTTTCCTGTAGCGGGCGCTAGGCCTACCTACGCAAGTGAGGTATCATTTTTATCGGGAGTCTTGGGGGAACGCTGAGTGGAAGGAAATTTGTGGCTCCTCTCAGATTCCAGAACTTTCTGCCACAGAAATGTGAGGAACATGTGTTTTTTTAGCCAAATTTTGAGGTTTGCAAAGGATTCTGGGTAACAGAACCTGGTCCGAGCCCCGCAAGTCACCCCTCCTTGGATTCCCCTAGGTCTCTAGTTTTCAGAAATGCACAGGTTTGGTAGGTTTCCCTAGGTGCCGGCTGAGCTAGAGGCCAAAATCTACAGGTAGGCACTTCGCAAAAAACACCTCTGTTTTCTTCCAAAATTTTTGATGTGTCCACGTTGCGCTTTGGGGTGTTTCCTGTCGCCGGCGCTAGGCCTACCCACACAAGTGAGGTATCATTTTTATCGGGAGACTTGGGGGAACGCTGGGTGGAAGGAAATTTGTGGCTCCTCTCAGATTCCAGAACTTACTGCCACAGAAATGTGAGGAACATGTGTTTTTTTAGCCAAATTTTGAGGTTTGCAAAGGATTCTGGGTAACAGAACCTGGTCCGAGCCCCGCAAGTCACCCCTCCTTGGATTCCCCTAGGTCTCTAGTTTTCAGAAATGCACAGGTTTTGTAGGGTTCCCTAGGTGCCGGCTGAGCTAGAGGCCAAAATCTACAGGTAGGCACTTCGCAAAAAACACCTCTGTTTTCTTCCAAAATTTTTGATGTGTCCACGTTGCGCTTTGGGGTGTTTCCTGTCGCTGGCGCTAGGCCTACCCACACAAGTGAGGTATCATTTTTATCGGGAGACTTGGGGGAACGCTGGGTGGAAGGAAATTTGTGGCTCCTCTCAGATTCCAGAACTTTCTGCCACAGAAATGTGAGGAACATGTGTTTTTTTAGCCAAATTTTGAGGTTTGCAAAGGATTCTGGGTAACAGAACCTGGTCCGAGCCCCGCAAGTCACCCCTCCTTGGATTCCCCTAGGTCTCTAGTTTTCAGAAATGCACAGGTTTGGTAGGTTTCCCTAGGTTCCGGCTGAGCTAGAGGCCAAAATCTACAGGTAGACACTTCGCAAAAAACACCTCTGTTTTCTTAAAAAAAAAATGGGATGTGTCCACGTTGCGTTTTGGGGCGTTTCCTGTCGCGGGCGCTAGGCCTACCCACACAAGTGAGGTATCATTTTTATCGGGAGACTTGGGGGAACATAGATTAGCAAAACAAGTGCTATTGCCCCTTGTCTTTCTCTACATTTTTTCCTTCCAAATATAGGAGAGTGTGTAAAAAAGACATCTATTTGAGAAATTCCCTATAATTCACATGCTAGTATGGTCACCCCGGAATTCAGAGATGTGCAAATAACCACTGCTCCTCAGCACCTTATCTTGTGCCCTTTTTGGAAATGCAAAGGTTTTCTTGATAGCAATTTTTTACTCTTTATATTTCAGCAAATGAATTGCTGTATACCCGGAATAGAATGAAAACGCACTGCAGGGTGCAGCTCATTTATTGGCTCTGGGTTCCTCGGGTTCTTGATGAACCTACAAGCCCTATATATCCCTGCAACCAGAGGAGTCCAGCAGATGTAACAGTATATTGCTTTCCATAATCTGACATTGCAGGGAAAAGTTACAGAGTAAAACGTAGAGAAAGATTTATGTTTTTTTCACCTCAATTTCAATATTTTTCTTTTTCAGCTGTTATTTTCTGTAGGAAACCCTTGTAGGATCTACACAAATGACCCCCTGCTGAATTCAGAATTTTGTCTACTTTTTAGAAATGGTTAGGTTTCTGGGATCCAGCATTGGTTTCATGCCCATTCCTGTCACTGACTGGAAGGAGTCTGAAAGCACAAAAAATTGCAAAAATGGGGTATGCCCCAGTAAAATGCCAAAATTGTGTTGAAAAATTTGGTTTTCTGCTTCAAGTCTGCCTGTTCCTGAAAGATAGGAAGCTGCTGTGTTTAGCACTGCAAACCCTTTGTTGATGCCATTTTCAGGGGGAAATCCACAAGCCTTCTTCTGCAGCCACTTTTTCCAATTTTTTTGGAAAAAACGAAATTTTCACTGTATTTTGGCCAATGTCTTGGCCTCCTTCAAGGGAACCCACAAAGTCTGGGTACCTCTAGAATCCCTAGGATGTTGGAAAAAAAGGACGCAAATTTGGCTTGGTTAGCCTATGTGGACAAAAAGTTATGAGGGCCTAAGCGCGAACTGCCCCAAATAGGCAAAAAAAGGCCTGGCACAGGAGGGGGAAAAGGCCTGGCAGCGAAGGGGTTAAACAGTGAAGATGAATTGTATACATTTTATAAATAGGGCAATTAGTCAGCTGTCAAAACATGTAAAATATAGAGTAGTTTGTTATGTAGGCTTGATATATCCAAGTTTATTGTATTCCTAAATGAAATGGTACAGTGGGTGTTGGGGTCCGGAATGGGTCTCTGACAAATAATTGTAAATGATATTGATTAAGGCTAAATTATATTGATTAAGGCATAATGCAAGGGAGTGAGATAAGGTTGAGATAACATTATCAATGAATTTTAATGTGAAATTCAAACATTGATATAGTATAATGCCCATTTGGGCGTAAGTGTGAGCGATATAGCCAAATTATTCTATATTTAACGAGTATTGTGGGGTTATAAAAAATCATGTCCTGGTTACCATTGAAGTATAGTGCCCATGGTGGTGCAATGTGTAGTAAAAATAAGGTAAATACCTATGAATATTTTCCACCCTAAGGGGCCAGAATGTTTGATGTATTATGATAAGATGGCACTTGACAGATGATGGGGTACCATTTAGGGGCATAATGGTGGTCCTGAATTTAGGTATACAAATGTATACATTAATGGAATCGGTTTATATTCACAATGAAAGTTGGAGCCGGCACATCAGATTGAGGATTATTTTTAGATTTACATGAATTTGCATTTTTAACTGTTGAAAGATTTGTTTAATTTGAATTATAAGCATGTTTGATCTATTGGGTGATATTCCCATACAAACCATGGCTAGTGTTCTAAAAAACTAAAATGAAGACATATTTTCTGAGTTCTCAAATAGCAACAAGGCACTTTTAAATTGTTTGCTATCTCTATGTTTTTTTTTTATCCAGTTGATCATTAGGGGAGAGGATGTGGCATTATGGCCAGAGCTGCAAACTATCCAATTGGGGAACAAGGTTCGATTTTCAGCTGTCAACTCGACATCCTGTGCTTCTGGGTAAATCACTTAGGCCCTGGTTACTATGTTGGCGGTCCAACCGTATGACGGTGAGGTGGCGCCTGCCAAGCTGGTGACCTCCCTACCGCTATATTGCGATTTCCCTGCCAGGCCGGCTGGTGGACACAGTACAGCAGCATTGGCTTTGGCTCTCAGGGAGAGCTGAGGCCAATGCTGCTGCACTCTGTGCACCGGAAGCACATGTGTAATGCGCACTGTATGCCAGTGGGGCCCATGCACTGCCCTTGCCTTGGGCATGGGCAGTACAGGAGACCCCTTGTGGCTACATCCCTGCCTTTCAATGGAGGGGTCCCCCTCCTGGAAAGGCCAGCAGGAAGGCAAGTCGTAATCAGCACGGTAATGCTGAACTCAGCACCACTGTGGTTGACCATGACTTGCATCGCCACCAACCCATCTGGATCTCTGTTGGACCTGGCCCTTTTTGCAGGGTCATCCCCAAACTTTTTGCCTCCTTCCTCCTATTTTTCCGGACCTGTTTTTGTTGGCTTTTGAACTCTGAGCACTTTACCACTGCTAACCAGTGCTAAAGTGCATATGCTCTCTGTGTAAATTGTACTGTTAATTGGTTTATCCATGATTGACATATTTGATTTACTAGTAAGTCCCTAGTAAAGTGCACTAGAGGTGCCCAGGGCCTGTATATCAAATGCTACTAGTGGGCCTGCGGCACTGTTTGTGCCACCCACATATGTAACACTGTAATCATGTCTCAGACCTGCCACTGCAGTGTCTGCGTGTGCGGTTTTAAACTGTAAATTCGACTTGGCAAGTGTACTCACTTGCCAGGCCTAACCCTTCCCTTTTCCTACATGTAAGACACCCCTAAGGTAGGCCCTAGGTAGCCCCATGGGCAAGGTGCAGTGTATGGTTAAGGTGAGACATATATTAATGTGTTTTATGTGTCCTAACAGTGTAATACTGCCACATTTAGGCCTTCATTATGAACATGGCGGTCCGTACCGCTCCGCCAGGGGTGGCGGTAGAAACCGCCAACAGAGGAGCGGTCCGGACCGCCAAATAATGAAGCAAACGAGACACACGCAACCCGTGCACCACCCACGGCCAGGAAAGGAGTCCGGCTGACAACGGCAGAGTCCGCCCACAGGCTGTCGGAAGGGCCCAACCCACCCATCAAATTATGAACCACCATTCCACCGCCTGTTCCGGGGTGGGGCCCACCGCCACACAAAGCCAGGTGGAAAAGAAACACATAGAAGGAAACACTCACCGGAATTCCACAAAACGTGCAGCGGCAGCCATGGACAGAGAGCTGCAGATCATGCCAGCATTGCTCCATGCCATATTTCTACACGGCCGAGACCGGCGACGAAGACGACGACGGTAAGTACTGCAACCTACGATACAAGGGAGGAAAGGGCAAAGTTACAAACCCACCCACTTCACCCACTCTGCAACGCCCTCAACCCTTCCCAGCAGCACAAGTCAGATACCCCACACCAAGAGGGACGAACCCAACCGAAGGCCACTGCAACTTGGCCATAGTACATACAATAGCCCCACACCCATAAATAATTAAAACAAACACCAGGGTGGAACTGCGTGCAGCCCAAACACAGACCACACAGAACCTTTAATATGTAGCTCATTGAGCAAAACAGTGTCAACAGGGCCAATGGCCAGTCCATAAAAAGTCCATAGTCCTTGGCCATTACTGACTCCCACAAGTGCTGGGTACTCCACTGAACGGGGCACCATATGGGGATCCAGGCACATCACGGAAGGGGGTGGGGAGGTGGGGGTGGCGATTTACGACAGGGGTGGGACTTTGACTTGTGTGAGGAGGTTGGGGGGGTGGGTTTCTCCTTTGAAGGAGGTGGGGGCTGATTGGCTCAGGTGGAGCTGGATGGCTTAGGCTCCGAGCGGGCCTTCATCTTCATCGGAGAAGGGGCACGGGAATGGGAAGGCTGGACCGGGGTGGGCTGTGATGTGGAAGGAGCGGAAAGGGCAAGGAGGTGGGTACGCTTCAGGACAAGATGGGATGAGCCAGTGGGTTCGAATAGATCTGCACGGGAGAGGAAAAGTTTCTTGGGAGCAATTGGGGTGGGTGTGGATGAGGTTGTGGGAGTGGAGGCAGAGGGAGTTGATGTATGGGGTGTAGGTGTGCGTGTAGTAGGTGCAGGTGACTGCTCAGTATGCTGTGGTGTGGTGGATGTCTGATGGGTGCGTGTATTGCTGCGTTTGAGTGTTTTGAGAGGTGGGGGGACACAGTGGGAGAAAACAGACAGCTATTGTGGATGTATGTTGGGTGGGTGTCTGCAAGTCTGCTGAGTGTGCTGCATGTGTCAACTACAGTGAAGGTGGTGAGCGCAGGTGTGGTGTATGGGGTGTATGTGTAGGTCTGCTATTGTGGTGAGTGCAGGAAGAGGAGCAGTAACAGTGAATGAAGGTGCAGTGCATGAGGGTGTGGATGTAGAGGGGACAGACAGGGAGGCGGAAGAGGCGGGCACAATCGGGGAAGTGGACGTTGTTGTGTGTGCAGGTGTCTGTTGGCTGTGTGAATGCTTGTGGTGGGAGATGTGGTGCTTGTGTTTGGAAGTGTGCTTCTTGTGTGATGAAGAGCCTGTAAGCGGGTCTGATTGTGTGCTTTGGACGGGTGAAGGTAGTGGGGTGCTGGAAGGGGTAGAGGAGGTTGGAGGGGGGACAGATTGGCCAGGGAAACTGGCTACTGTCCAAGACGAGGCCAGAACCTGAAAAGATCTCTGTAGGGCAGACACTGCACCGTGAATGCCATCCGGATAGGCATTGGTCTGCTGCACCTCAGAAGCCAGACCCTGGATGGCATTGACGATGGTTGTCTGCCCTACAGAAATGGTTCTCAGGAGGTCAATGGCCTCCTCTGTGAGGGCAGCAGGGCTGACTGGGGCAGGGGAGGAGGTGCCCTTTCTGGTTGGGCGGGCACGGGCAACTCGGTGGGGAGCAGAAGGGAGGACACTGATGGTATGGGGGGGCGGAAGATGGTACGGTAGTGGTGCACTAGGGTCCACCATCGCCAGAGGACCCCCATCGAAGGAGGTCTCAAAGTCACTACCTCCTGTCGTAGTAGCCTCCCCTGTGGAAGTCCCCTCGCCCTCCCACCCACTGGTCCCCTGGGTGTCCGTTGTCTCTGCCTCAGAGGATCCGTGGGCCGCTGCCTCCCCACTTGCCAGTGCCTCAGCTCCCTCGCCTGATGTAGATGCTGTACCAGACAAACATGAGAGAACAGGGATGGGGAGACAAAACAGGAGAGACACTTGTAAGTATCATCATCAAACAGACTTTATTTGACTATCAACAAGTCATAAAAGTATCAAATAAGACACATCTATATATATGGACACAATAAATAAATAAGATAATAAAAATAAATAAAAGTTAAAATACACATCATTAATTTATCCGTAAGGAAGTATTTAGATAACCTTAATAAAATTTGGACATATACACCCATGGACTTCCTTGCGGTTAATACTAAGCATAAAAAGTTTGCCAGGATTCCACACATTTCAATGGAGGATAAAACCTGTAAGCTAAGATACACATCACGACACTGGCGCAAATTAATCGATCTTAAAAATGGCAATAAAAAACGTTTTCTCTGCTTGGCATAAAATTTACAAAAGAGGACCACGTGCATCGTAGATTGGGATGCCTTTGCGTCGCTGGGGCATACTCTTAAGGCTGTGCTCCAGTCATTCATAGTCGGGAACATTACAAGACGGTGGAAAGTATCTAATCATAGTCTTGTAAGGACAAAACGATGTCTAGAATTTGTCACATTTGCTAAATAAGGCTGCATGCCTTCCGTGGACAAAATTAGTTGGTTGGACATGATACTGGACTTTCTCGATTTGGCTTCCCATCGTTGGTCTTCCAGGTACCTCAATGTCAAGGCCCTCAGTTCTTTCCTGGATATTTTCCTCAATGATTCTGGGTTTGTATAATAGTCTTTGCAGCCCATATTTGGAGCATAATATATTTCAACCAGGGAACTTTTAACGAATGAGTTAACCTCATACAATCGGATAATATGGCCTTGTTTAGTCCAGTGTACTCCGAGGTCCACACTTTGTGCCATAGTAATACTGGCTGTATCTTTATCAGGTCAGCTACAAAAGGAACCCCTAGTTCCATGTGGCTAATGTATGACGATGTACCATTTGGTACCATTAACAAGTATCTAAGAAAATCATTCTCCACCGTCTGAATAGGATTACAGTTAGTATACCCCCAAATACCAGAACCATACATGGCAGCCGGGGTGCACTTAGCTTTGCAGATTTTTACCATATTCAGCGGGGTAATCCCCCCTAGCCTTTTAGAAAAGATCTTCAGAGCCGACGTTGGTTTAATAATCTGGTCTTTTTTAGTTTTCACACAATGTGCCCAGGAACCCTGTTTATCGAACATTATACCCAGATGTGAAAAGCTACGAGCTATCTCCACTTTATCCTCGTGGATAGTAGTATTAAAGATCCTACCAGATCGCCTACCACAGTTCATTACAAAGGTCTTGGAGCGATTGACTGTAAGACCCAGATCTGTCATAAAGGTTATGCAGGTGGTTAAAAGTTTTTGGAGAGCTAATGGTGTCCTAGCCATAAGTACTGCATCATCTGCATAGAGCAGTACGGGAACAGGACGGTTGCATATTTGGGGAAGGTCTTTACATTTGCTTATCAGATCACATTCTAAGTTGTTTATGTATAATGAGAACAGGAGTGGAGCAAGAACGCAGCCTTGGCGCACCCCTCTGTATATTCCAAAAGGCCTAGTGCATTCCCCTCTCATCCCGTACCTTACTCTTGCTTTGCATCCTGTATACATGTCCCGTATGAACTGAATTATTGTTAATTCGACCCCTATACTACTTAAAATGTCCCATAACTTCTTGTGTAACACACAGTCAAATGCTGAAGATAGATCTATGAAGGCCAGGTACAAGTTACCCTCTCTGATCTTTGTGTACTTCCCCAGTAGGAGGCTTAGATTCAGGCCCTGTTCCACTGTGCCTATTCCTGCGCGGAAGCCATACTGCACTGGAGATAAGATATCATTTCCTTCTACCCATGTTTGAAGTTTATTTAAAATTATTCTCCCCGCTATTTTAGCTGTTGTATCAAGCAGGGAGATTGGCCTGTAACAAGCTGGATTCAGACGATCACCTTTTTTGTATATAGAGATGATGATGGAATCTCGCCACGTCGATGGGGGGCCTTGTGTACAAAAGGCCCTCAATACCTGAGTCATTAGAGGGCCCCAAAGGTGCGTATTTGCTTTGTATAGATCTATTGGGACGCCGTCGGGGCCCGGCGCTTTCCCCGCTTTGCTTATATTTATGGCTTCCACTACCTCCTCTAAGCTAAACTGAGGTGTTACAGCCGAACATGGGCCTTCGTGGGCGTCTGGGACCTTTAAAGAGACCTCAGAATCTATGTCAGTAGGTTGGCGGTATATCTTAGAAAAGTATGCAATCCAATCCTCTTCCTGAATTGCGTTATCCACTCTGGGGATATCTCTATTCCCTAGCACAGGAGTATTTATTATTTTCCAGAAGAGGATGTTATCCTTTGCAAGACTAGCTTTATGTAGGTTTTCCCACAAGTTTACTCTCAGGGTGTGTTTCCTCCTTTTTATAGCTGTCTTATATACCTGTCTACACATGCGTATTTCAGTCGGGCATCTTGTTGAGGCACTTAAAGCTTTTTTTAAACCCGTGCATGCTTTTGTACAATCATGGTCGAACCAGCCGCTTTTCCTTTTTTTCCCTCCCTTTCCCTGCCTAATGGTAAGAAATTCCTTCACTCCATGGGTTATCTGCGAAAAGGCACTTACATTTTCCTGGTTCTATATCCTCACTAAGGCAGTCAGTGAAGGCTTGGTTATAGTTACCTAATAGCTGTTTCAGTAGAGCCTGTGAGTCTATCTGCGACCATCTCAAGAAGTATCCATTACTCGGGGCTAATTCATTATCGTTTACCATCCTAAACTTCTCTTTTTTGGCCAATGTGGCAGGAGTTAGTGAGAGTTCCAAACTCTGAGGAAAGTGGTCGCTTATTGCAATGTCATAAATTGAGTGGTTAATAAATTTATGTGACGAATGAGTTGACATTAAAATATAATCAATCACCGTATCAGCGCCCCTTCCATTAAAAGTTGGTTTAAACTGTGGTTCTTTAAAATGTCATTCATTTGCAAAGGACAGATTATATTTTTGGATCACTAAATTCATCGCGTCTCCTTGGGTGGTATGTGAGAAATGAGGCCTTAAGCCAATATCTTCAGTGTCCCAAGCACACATCTTTTCCGAAAGTTCTTTGCAGAGGTGAACATTAAAATCGCCGCCCCAAATAATAAAAGTCTCACGTCTGTTATTTGCACATATTTCCTCTAAGTCCTCTCCCATCTCTGTTAAAAATGTAAGAATTTCTCTTGGTGATGCGTTGTTATAAAAATTAATTATTACTAACTGAATTTTCTGATCCAGGTTGCACTCTATCATTTGGTAGTGTGGTCTCGTAATTCGCATTTTTAAATTCTGTAAGCACGACTTATTGGAAATGTATGTGCATGAACCTCCATTTGGTCTACCATGCTTGGTCTGTACTGCAGGAGTATGGAGTGTCTTATAGCCATTTATGTGGACAGGGTTTAATGCCCAAGTCTCCTGGAGGCATATACAGGAGAAATCTTCTATAAAGTTCACCCAGAGCTCATTATCAATCTTACTAATTAGGCCTGCCACATTCCAAAAAAGTATGACTATTTCCATGTTCTGGTGAAGTTGGGAGCACGCATTATCTATAATTGGTGGGGGTGTGCCACCATCTATTGTATGGGTTGTTATCGGAAGGGGATCTCGCTGATTCGCCTGAATCTCTGGGGTAATCCTATCGAATACCATTGCATGCGGTGTAACTTCCCTGTTCATACTGGGTCCTTCTGTATTTACTTCCGGGACCACTTCATAAAAAGGAACTTTCTTAGTCGTGCTGAGTCAATCTAGTCCTTCTAGCGTTGTAAGAAGTTGAAATCTATTGCTAGAAGGAAAGAGATCTGGGCTGTTTAAAGGTTGGTTACTTACTTATTGTAGGTTCCTTAGGTTATGCCCTAGGGGTTTTTGGTAGAAATATCCCAAGGGTAATAGGTAGATTCCTTGGTAGGTGGTATGTCTAGCTCCTAATTCACGAATAATACTATCCACTAAATTTGGGGATTTAAATGAAAGGACCACACAGTCTCCTTCCAATTCTTTCTCCCTGCTTCCTACCCACTTGAGTCTTCTGACCATTTTTATGTCATCAAAAAGGGCCCCGTCATTCCGGAACACAGACGAGTTCCTATCCAGTTCAAAGCCTTGTTCCTCAATGTCACCCACGTTTCCCTCTGTTGGTCACCTATAGAAGGAACTTTTGCCAAGACCACCACATATGGAGTTGCCTCCGGAGGGAGGTGCAGAAGGTCACATGGAGTAAGTGTGGTCTTCAAGGGTCTTGTTCCACTACGTTGACATCCTCCTGTGTTTGGCTGTAACTGGTTTGTCCTGGCTAATGATTGAGTATTAGGTGCTATCATAGTTGGATTACAGCTAGCATTTAATGCTATTCGAGAAGATTGTAAATTGGTCGTAGGCTTTGAAGACAGATGTGAGTGGCTGGTGTTTGATAGTGATAGTGGCAGGTGTAGTTTAATCAGGGTTATTGAGGTCATATATAAATCATCCACCCTATCTTGCATGGTAAGTTGTGTGCTACTCGCAGGAGTTAGGATCTGCGAAGGTGAGCTAGAATCTTGTTTTGTGTGGTGTAGGCCCTCAAGTTGTATAGACTTTATAATTCCTACGCCTGCATCAACCTTACTCTCCACCACTTTTAAGTGCTCCGTCAAGGACTCCAATGAAGCCCGATGGATAATTTCAGGGTATTTACTAAATCATAAAGATTTGCAAGAAGATTTTGAGTTGTGACTACTGATTTACTTGGGAGTTTCTTTCGTGGTGGTTTTTTTAATGGCCGCCTGCCAAGTGTAAATAATAGATCATTCTTAATCACTTTTTTAGAAATTTCGAGTGCCTTCTCTACCACCAGCTTCCTTGGGCGTTTAGCTGCAGGTGAAGGTTCGTCCGGGGTATGGATTAAGTCTGAGGTATTTTGAATACAACCATTTGAATACTTTGCTTCTCTATTCACTGCCCCATTGTCACTTTGATTAGATTCATCCGGTATCCCAGTATACTTTAGTGGTTGGGAAGTGTATTCTTTAGGTATCAACATTTTTCCTTCTACATTGGCAATTTGGCATCCCCATTGCCCCTGAGATATATTTTAATATGGATGTACTATCTTTTAATTTTGGTGGGTAATTCGATGTGGGATGCTTTCTTTTACCCATGTTTTAAGTATTAACACTTTAGTTCCAATGTGGAGAGATGGAGATGCCACCCTATGGGCCTTTTTTAGGCTGCGGCCCGGGCAGAGGAAGAGGCAGAAGGAGAGGAAGAGGGAGGAGAGTACATTGGGCCCGGGAAGAACCACAGATGGTCACACAGAGCCAGAACAAGACAGCTCCTCCAAAGACCTAGTGGTGAATCTATCGCATAGACAATTGTCTGTGGATGAATCCAGAGTCCTTAACCGTGGCCTGGGTTTTGTCCCGACTCCCCCAGAGGACTCTTTTCGCTTGAACTGCGAGCTGTCGCAATTTTTTAGGAAAATACGCCTACACTTTTTCTTTAAAGACCGGCCCGATCCAACTCCTATCATTGACACAGGTCTTAAAAAACCTTCTACAATTATGCCCCCAACTAACTTGCTTCCTTGCGAAGTTTTAGCATTTGAGAAAGCTATCTTAACCGATCTTGACCAGATTACTTCCAAACGCCCGTTCATTAATTTACCAACTTCTGAACGAGACGCACTTAAGACATTGGCTAATGATCCTTCAATCATTATTAAACCAGCTGATAAAGGTGGAGCGATAGTTATTTTGGACGCAATGGACTATCGGCAGGAGTGTCTTCGCCTTTTAAGCGACACTACCTACTATGCTCCCCTTATTCAGGACCCTACCAATGTGTTATTGTCCCAGATCAAAGCCATGGTTGAAGAGGCCAAGGCAAATGCTTGGGTTACTCCTAGGGAAGCTGAATTCTTGGTGACTTCTCATCCACCCACCCCATATTTCTATTGCCTCCCGAAAATACACAAGGGTATTCTTCCTCCACCTGGACGACCCATTGTGTCTGGCATTGGGTCACTGTTGGAACCACTCTCTACCTTTTGTGACTCATTTTTTCAATCTTTAGTGAAGAATTCGAGTACGTACCTGAAAGACACCAAAGACGTTCTCAATTTAATAGAGGCTATTAATGTCACCACCTTTGTCGAGGCTCTGATTACCTTAGACGTTGAGTCTCTGTATACAAATATTCCTCAAACAGCCACCTTACAGGTAGTTGAGGCAGCTCTCCTCCAGCACCCGTGGAACTCACCCACTCCGGTGCATTTTGTTATGCACTGTGCTGCCCTGGCAATGACACAGAATTTCTTTCAATTTGAAGAAACATTGTATCATCAGATTCAAGGTACTTCGATGGGGAGCACGTTTGCCCCCAGTCTGGCATGCCTTTATATGTATCAGTTTGAGAAACTGTTCATTTTACCAACTGACAATCCTTTTTTCGACCATACTAAACTATGGCGTCGCTATATTGATGATATTCTTATTATTTGGCATGGTCCTCTACAGATCATCAAAATGTTTACCGACTGGATCAATACGTTGGATCCTTTTTTGAGATTCACAGCACACGTTTCTACCACCCAAGTCCCGTTTCTAGACCTTATGATACAAATTGTGAACGGTAAATTAGTCACTGACACGTACCACAAAAGTACTGATCGGAACAGTTTACTGTTGTATGATAGCCACCATCCTAAGGCTCTACGCGATAACCTTTCATTTGGTCAATTTCTTAGGCTACGCCGGAATTGTTCCACAGCCCAACTGTTTGAAGCACAGTCATCGGAACTGAAGGATAAACTACGGCATCGTCATTATCCTACCAAGATTATCAACCCAGCTTACAAACGAGCCCGCAATAACCATAGAGAAGCTCTCCTTGCACCCAGTGTGCGGGCAGAGCAATCACGTCTGACTTGTGTATCCACTTACACTCCTATGTCCAATACTGTTAAAAAACTTATTAACAAAAGATGGAAAATACTACAAAGTGGTGGGACACAGATTGACAGACCTCTTTTTGCATTCAAGCGATCCATGAATATTAGAGATCTGGTTGTACATACGCGGCCTCATAAACAAGGTATCTCTAGTGTACAGTCCACCCCATGGAATCTACCTCCTATTTCTGGGCATTATCCTTGTGGCTCCTGTAATGTCTGCCCACTGACGAAACGGACAGACTCACTAGACCTTAAGCATGTTGGTGTATGGCGATTGACCAAAGACACAAACTGCAACACTCACCATTGCATTTATTTGATCATGTGCCCCTGTAATCTCCAATATGTGGGCATGACAACTAGACCAGTCAAACAGCGAATAAACGAACATCGTAGCAATATCAGATGCTCACGCATCACGACCAGACTTAGCGCGCACTTTCTTGAAGCAAAACATGGTCCTGACGACTTGTGGTGGACAGTTCTACAGGTGCCTCCACGCAATGACAATGATCCTAACTATCTGTTCAGGTTAGAACAGCGTTGGATACACAAATTAAAGACATCCAACGAAGGCCTCAACGACGAGATTCCTTGGTGGACCCTCTGACCGTTATATACGTCAAGATCCTTAGTTCATATACTGACGTCCATGTATATTTTTTTCAATCTATATAACTCTATATATCCCTTTTTGGACTATACTTGCTTAGTTGAGTGTCAATATTTATTATTTTGTGGTGTCCTTTTGGCCTCCTTGGGTTTATTTTTACCTCTGGTGGTCCATATAACAAAAGGATTTAATAAGTGTGAAGTTGCTTTAAGGACCATTCCAAGATGGCCGCCAGTTTTACTACAGTGCTCTTTCTGGCTCTGATAGTCTTGTTTTAGTGTTTAGCCTGTCACGTGCTGTGCCGGCTTGCAGTTCTGTTAATCCTTTTTCTATTTATAACCTCCCGCACGCATTGTGCCTCACTTTTCAGGCACGCGTCCCCGGGTAGATGTAACGGCTGGATGACAGGCAGATATGAAGTAAGTTAAACTTTGGCACCTGTGGGTGCAGCTTGCTGTCAACGATGAGCACGGACTTGTTTTAAACACCGGTTTACTTATCGGTTATTTTACACCCGGGTGGGTACCGGCCCCACTCTGGGGTTACTTTTTGGTAGCTTTGCCGGTATGTGCATCGACCGGATTATTCACTGCGGCGGCCATTGATGCACTTGCTGACTTTATCGGCTTTTGTGCGAGCCGTTCTTACGGCATTTCCACACTTTACCGACGCCTTCAAACACGCCGTTTGGTGTTTATGTTAGAACGTTGCACTGGCTCCAAATCTGAGTAGCGGCGTTTTCTTAATTTTGACTATTGCTTTGTGCCTCTATATAAATTGTTTATTACTATAACAATATTTGATGCAAACACTATATGACAGTTGTACTTAACTAATCAATTTTGCCTGTTTCACAAGTATGATTCTTCTAGCCTACACCAGTATAATTATTCACCTCTCCTTACAGCCACTACATCATCGATGTCACCTTTATATGACTATAGGTGTACACAGAGAGGCAAACATGAGTATATGTTTTTCGAATTTTATATGTCACATGATTGTTTTTTGACAAGACATTTCGCTACTATGCTTCTACACAGTGCATTCTCCGTTTGTCTGAGGGCTACGCGTCCCTAAGATGCCTGGTTTCCACCTGGGATGGTAAGCCCTCTCTATTGTGTGATTTGTGCCTGACGATGCCATCTAGGTACGATGTTTACCCCCTTTAATCATGGGTATTTGTGTTGTGCTTAGGTACCAATATATGCTTCTATGTTTTTTCTGTTTTTAGGGCGACCTATTGGGTGTCTGATCTTGACGACTAACCGACGCACAGTAAGTGACTTTTCAGCACATACTGCACCCTCTTCTGTAGGAGAAGTGACGAATCTTGGTCCTGATGAAGCGCATGAGCGCGAAACATGTCGACCCCTTAGTGTAAGGTTAGAGTATTTCTCTTCCTTCCCTGTATGTAGGAGTGACGGTGGTCATCATTTCCTCCGAACACTCCTCCACTGATTTTAATCTTGGCCTGACAGCCACTTTGAGTTATTAAATTTAGTCTTTGGATGTGCAGAGCCAATTTTAATCCCACATTGCACTCTCCTTCTCTTTTGTCAGCACGTACTGCAGATACCTATGGATGAGGGCACTCCTATCATTGTACCGATATTCGGCGTCCTATCTGGATTTATCTTTTTGGAACAGTGTACTCTTTGTTTTGTTTGATGTATAGAGTGTACCAATTAGATTGACCTACCACCCTCAAGGAAGGGCCACCCTGATTAATGAATTTGATGACTTGTCCAAGAAAATTAGATGCACAATCAAACATGCTAATCAATAATTAACGAACTGCTCGAAGAATAAAGTCAAATATTAAATGAGGAACGGTCTCACTTATGTATCCTGCGCACGAGGGGTCCTGAAGTAGTCCTGGAATAAAATCCCAAAGGAGACTGGGAACGGGGGCAAAGAGTTACCCAGATGTTCCGGAAGTGCTGCCGTCTGGCTCAGGAAAAGTGGGGCTCTCTTTCCCCTCTCTAGTTCAATAGGTGTTTTATGAGGGTCTGTCCACGGGCCCCCGACGAGCAGGTGTTAGAGGGAGGGCCCAGCCCAGCCTCTTCCTGGCGATGACAGGCGAAAGACGGGCCCGCTCTTGGCCCGGGCTTTGCCCGGGCGCTGCCCGCGCACGTCCCGCGAGGCGGGAACGCTCAGTTTGATTTAAAGGGCCTTCCTCAGCAGGAAGTGGTTAGTGCGTCCCGGTGAGCGGGCACGCTACAGTCTTTGCAGGGGCTCCTCCCTGCCCCGGCTCCTCTTCTCCGCGCGTCCCACGAGGCGGGAGCGCTCAGTTTGATTTAAAGGGCCTTCCTCAGCCCTCAGCAGGAAGTGGTTAGCGCGTCCCGGTGAACGGATACGCTACAGTCTTTGCAGGGGCTCCTCCCTGCCCCGGCACTTGTAAGTAGCTGAATGCTGATACACAATGGCCAGACATACACCTACCCAGCAAACACACCCAACAGGCAGCACCGTGCACCATGCCCATGGCCATGGCCCTGACTACTGATCAGAATACTGACCTACACCAATCCCATGAAATTCTTTTTGAGTTGAGGTAGGTGAAACCTGACAGGGACACCCCTACACCCTTTGGTTAGCAGACTGTAGCTGGACACCAGTCAAATTCCCTGCTCTAAGCACCATTAGCCCTATCGCACACACACTCATCCTTCCAGGCTGAAGTATAGGCTGTGAGTACTCACCCCCTTGTGACTGCTGTGCAACCTTCAAGCGCCCATCCAGGTCTGGGTACGCCACCACCAGGATCCTTCGCATGAGGGGGGTGAGTGCCCGACGGGCACCCCTTCCACGTTGGGAGGACTTCCCCAGCTGGGCTTCAGCGATCTTCCACACCCAGCGCTGCAGGTCCTCCCACCTATTTCGACAGTGGGTGCTCCGCCGGTTGTAGAACCCCAGGGTCCGTACCTCCTTGGTGATGGAATGCCAATGTGCCCTCTTCTGGTGGGCACTGACCTAGTAGGGTGACACAGAAATGGAACACAGAGGTCAGGCATCTGCACGATGGCAACAGCTGGCAGAATGTGAGACATAGGACAGACAGTACTCCCAGACATGCAGGACAGTGGCACGCAGCATTCCATGCACCAAGGCCCATCCTGGCTCACAGGAGCACACATCTGTGCAATCCACTCCATCCATTACTCACACAGTGCCCCCAAAACCCGGACTCACCTGTAGCTCTGGCCGGCCGTAGAGTCTGCCGTACAGGGGAAGGACCCCTTCCACCAGTTTCTCCAGTTCTTCCTGGGTGAAGGGCGGGGCCCTTTCCCCCAGCGGCGATCATGATACACCAGGATTCCCCATTGGCATCCATGTTAGCCAATGAGGGTGCGAACAGTGGTCAACACCGCCGTACGCTGTGACGTCAACCGCTAGCGGTATTAGGTCACTTCCACAACGAAGGGGCAGAACTACAGTGGGCAGACATTTTGCCATCACCTATGCATCTAGAATTTCATGATAATCACAATGCTGGGCCTACTATCCATATGAAGCACCTAGGCCTCTATCCATTGAGTATATAATCACACATGATTTACTCCGTTCCCTCCTAGTGATGTAAATGTACATCTGTCAGGTTGCAGTTATTGTACAAACACTACTATGAACAATGCACTGCATGTATTTAGCATATCTGCCAATGTATGTGTGCCCATCACTCCTTTTTCTTACCCCTCATAGGTACCGACCCTTGTGGCGAGGAAGGGCACCCTCTGTGTACAGACCACTTGTGGATATGGGGACCATGGTTGAGCATCAGATCATAATCACCTACAGACTCACACGTGCAACTATTCAGGACCTATGTGCATTACTGGATCCTGCACTGACTCCCGGAAATCGTAATCAGCATGCCATTCCAACTGAGGTACAGGTGCTCTCCGCACTCCATTTCCTGGCCACAGGCTCATTTCAAGTTACAGTGGGCATGGGTGCTGGTTTCTCACAGCCAATGTTCAGCCAGGTACTGTCAAGATTTCTGAATGCATTTGTACAACATCTGCAATCCTATGTGCGAGTCCCCCATAGTGCTGACCTCCCTGCCATCAAGTCTGACTTCTATGCCTTTGCAAACATTCCTCATGTGATAGGTGCCATCGATGGCACCCACATACCCATCATCCCCCCAAGAGTGAGTGAACAGGTGTACAGAAACAGGAAGAACTTTCACTCCATGAACATCCAATTGGTCTGTACTGCAGATCAGTACATTTCCCATGTGAATGCCATGTTTCCGGGTTCTGTCCATGATTCATTTGTTTTGAGGAACAGTAGTGTGCCACAGAAGATGGAACAACTACAAGAGGACCGAGGGTGGATCATAGGTAAGTTTGCATGTCACTAACTGACGCAAAACCAGCCTGTCTGACTAAGGACATTACAATGATGGTTCCGGATTGACCATTTCCCTAGGTGATTTTGGCTATCCAAACTTGCGTTGGCTCCTGACACCAGTGAGGAATTCCAGGACGGATGCAGAGAGGAAATACTATGAGGCCCATGGACGTATTAGGAGGGTGATAGAGCGTACTATAGGTCTCCTGAAGGCTAGATTCCGGTGCCTACATATCTCTGGGGGCTCCCAGGCCTATGGGCCTGATAAGGTGTGTAGAATTGTGGTGGCCTGCTGCATGCTGCACAACGTGGCTGTGAGACATTCAATCCCCCTTTTGGAGGTGGAGGGTGCTATAGGTCCTGATCAGTTACCTCAGAGAGGTGAGGAGAGTGATGGTGAGGATGAGGAAGGGGGAGATGTCAATTCCAGGTACCAACTGATACAACTCTACTTCCAATAACTGTTTGGGACTTAAGCCTGTTATTGGGGTTAGTGATTGATACTGTAAGTGTACAATGTCATAAAGGGGGAATTGGTCATGATAGGCGAGACATGGACCTCTTCAGCATGGTACTGACAGACAATATATGCATTCCCTCCTTGCATAATTTGAAACACATAATACCACCACCAAGCACAAATTGACAATGAAGTTGTTCCCTGCCAGTTGCATCCATACTCCACTTTGTTCAACATTGAAGACAGGGGACAGTATAACAGGTGAAAATGTTGTTTATTGGTTGAATACAGTGAAATGTGCTATGTACAGTGATGGAAGTCGTAAGGGTTGGGTGTCCTCAGAACAGACTTGGTGGCAGCCCTGTTGGATGTCATAGGTGGGTCCTATTTGTAGTATAGTACTTTATTTAGCCCTCAGCTAAGTGTAGTTAGTGAATGGGTGGGATGGATGCTTTGCAGTAGTAGCCGTGTCAATTGTTGGAGTGGGTTTCCAGTGCCATATCTTGGCCTAAGACTATGTTTGGGCGCCTGATGTGGAGCTTCTTGAGGTGGCATGGTTGGCCCTTGTGATTCCTGGGAGGGTATTTCCTGTGCTGTTTCTGCTGCTTGGGTCATCTGTTGCTGATTGTTCAGGGCTGTTGTGGGTGCCTCTTGTCCGGTGTGGGTGTCTGACTGTTTGTTGACCAACTGCAGCAGTGCTCCAGCAATGGTGGCCATTGTGGCATTGTGTTCTTTCCACTGCTCCATGGCCTGTTGGTGTTGTTCCAGCTGCATCCTCTGACTTTTCTCCAAGGTGGATACAATCTGTGCCAACCTGTCTTGGGTATGTTGGTAGGCCACCAAAACCTCTGCAATGATGTCCTGGGCTGCTGCATCCATCTGGTGCCCTTCCCCCTGACCCACTGGGGGACTTGACCTTGCCCTGGCCCACTGTGCCTGTGTCCCCAACGCAGGTCTTGATGTGCCACTTGTACTGGGGCCCTCGTCTGCCTGCATTTTGGGAGTGGGAAACTGTGGCCTCTGTAGCAGGCCCTGGGGGGTGGCAGTCCGCAGGGCCATCTGTAGCTCCAAAAGTGAGCTGTGTGACCCCCCAACAAGGACTTAGCCCTGGGGAGGTGGTGGTCACAGGTGCAGGGGTCCCTTGGGACCCCCTTTCTTTTTTTGAAGATTTGCCCTGGGGGTGGTGGTCCCTTGGGCAGGGGGGCTGAGCACCCAACGCATATCAAAACAAAGCTGTGGGGAGGTGGCAGTCCCCAGGGCAGAGTCCCCAGGGCACAGGTCCCCCGCATACAACTCATAAACACGGAGAGGAGGCAGTCCCCAGGGCAACGGGGGCACAGGCCCCTCTTCATACAGAAAAATAAGCCTCGGGGAGGTGGTGGTTCCTGGGGCATTGGGAGGGAGCCAGGCAGCACACCTGCTTTTTTTTCCCCAAAAGCCCCAGGACTTAGCCCAACGGGTGCCATTAGACGAACAAATCTCGGGAGACCCTGTTTCTTTTAATTTACAAGTAGAGTCATGGATCCACCATGACTCTGCTCATAAAATCAACAAAAAAATGCTTTTTAGCTCTTTTGGACCCCACCACCAGAGTTAAGGGGTCAGAGTGTTCGTACCCTGGGCCCTTTTCTTTTCTTTTTCACTTTTTTGAGGAATCACCTTCAGCCGAGTCCTGAGATGTCTGACAATACTTCAATAACTTCTGTTGTTGAATTGTCATCAGCCAACCAGATCACTAAACAAGATGGGGAGGAGTCTCAAATCCTTTGCGTCCCTCGATATACAAAATTGGATTTTCTTCAATTTCTCGAAAAAACACTAGACAGAATTACACCAAAACAAAAAAAAGCACTCTTTCTGGATCAAGCCCTACCTTCCTTCCAAATTTGGTGTAATTCCGTCCAGTAGGTTTGTGCTATTGCTGTTGAAAATCCCTATAGAAAAATGAATGGGGAAAATGTGTTTTGGGACCCCCCTTTTTCCTCTGCCCCCCTGGACGGATCACCCTGAAACTGACCAGGTAACAGCTGACAGGACTGGCAATTTTTGGGGGAAAGCTTTGTAAAGCTTCATCAAATGGCGCCAAAGATGTAGGAAAGTAAAAAAACACTTTTTATATAGTAACTAGGACCTACATATATAGCTCCTAAATATATTCGCCAGTAGGTAGTTATAGTAAGGAACTACTTTCCATGAGAAGACCATTTTTTGCTTGCCAATAACGTTGGCACTGCTTAACAAATAGTCACACATTTTTCAAAACGTATACTTTGCTCAGTTCAGCTGCTATCCTGAAAGTTTCGGGGTGATCCATCAAGTGGGAGCTGAGAAAAAGGGGGTCCCAAAATGCATTTTCCTCATTCATTTTCCTAGAAGGTCTATAGACACACCTACAGCCCAAACTGCTGAACGGAATTACACCAAATTTGGCAGAAAGGTAGATTTTGGTACGCATATTATACTTTTGTGATTTGGTATAAATCCGTTCAGTAGTTCCTGAGATATTACAGCAGTGGTCTTCAAGTTTTTTAATGCCGTGCCCCCTCCCAGTTGAAAGACAAAAATCATTGGGTCCCCCTCAGAATTTTTCACAATTATTTTATAAAGATGGAAATGTTTAAATATGTCTAGACTTATTTAAACATTGCAGTTAGGTACTGTACCTTTAAAAAATGCAATACCATGTTTCTGCTTAAAACAAAGCACTGTTATCTGTATAATGCCTTTTTTGGGCAGAGCCTGGCACTCCCCTCGGGATCACTTGAGGCTCCCCCAGTTTGAAGATTCCTGGATTAGATAAAAAAAAATATAGATTTATAGGGACATGGATTCTCTGGATCTGGACCTGTGGGTCCGCATCCAGATTCTCAAATCTGGGGGAAAAGCAAGGCCCTGACTGCCTGGCCACAAACTGACAGAAAAGTTGTGGGCGCAATTTTGTTTGTTGCATAGGCTGGGGGGGGTGGGAAAGTAAGAGTGCAAAAACACATAAGGGGTCAGTATACAAGTATCAAAGGACACATAGAGAGGTCCCTTAGGACACCACATGGGCAAACATTGCCCAATTTTTTTTTTGTCCAATCCGCTGATCTGTGGATCCACGGGTAGATCACCTGATCTGTGGACCCGTGGATCCAGCAGTGTATCTGCGGATCCAGAGAAAATTTGGAGAAAAAAAACCACCCACTGCATACTGTGCATGGCTGAAGGCTGTGTGCAGCTTGGGTCTGGGTGCAGTCAGGAGGGTTGGCGGTTGGGTCTGGTAATTGGCCAGGCCCTTTGGCCAACCCTCCCTGCGCACGGACGAAGGCTGTGCACAGCGCTGATTATATTTACGTATGTGCGTGCTAAAACAAACATAAAAAATCAGTGAAAAAAACAAAGGTTACAGGGACATCATAGTTAGGTTCTGAATTTACTTATACAAAAAAGTTATAGTTATGGTTGACTCAAGTAATTATAACTTGCGCCCTAAGGTAACTATAACTTGGGACTTCGCTGTGCACATCTAATTACCTCACATATTACATCATTGATGACACCTTCTGTGGCATCTTGATATCATCACTGCAACATTTGCAATACCTTTATTGATGAGAAAACTGCACATACTGGAGGGGGTGAGTTATTGCTACCTCTGGGTGCGAGTTATAGTTACTTGAGTTAACCATAACGATAACTGCTGGCCAACACTTTGGAACTCAACCTATTAAATGTTCTAACATCTATTTGAGCAGTACAGACAGATCAATGACTATGTCATTCTAAGAGGAGGGGATGGAACTGGGAAAGCTATCACCATGGATGTAGACAAATGGGGCCTAGTCAAATTCCTGACACAGATGCTGCGCCCTTTTGAGGCTGCCACGCAGTAAGTTACCAAGGAGGACAGTACAATGGGATAAGCTATCCCGTTGTTGCATCTGCTACAGGAACAGCTAAAGAAGGCGTAAACTCAGAAGTGCATGCCTTGGTTGAGAGCCTAAGCTATTGCTTGACTTGTATTGTAAGACTGTAAAATGACATTATCAAGTCCAAATAGTACATCTGTGCCACCCTGCTTGATCAACTCTACAACATATTCTTCCCACTTTCATTCCTTGTTCTGAGGAGGAGAACTGGAAGAAGATCAGCTGGAACTTAGAGTCCCACTCCACATTTCTGGGGTGCAGCCTTCAACTTTCATAGAGGGGAGTTTTGTCTCACAGCACCCAACACCAACTACATAAACACCTGCAACAACAGCATCAGAAGAATCAGACCCAATCCCTCAATTGGCTTGGTTTCAAGTAGCGGGTCTTAAGTCCATTGCAGAGGCAAAGGCAGAAGAGCTTGAGCAAGTGGCAGCACCGATGACTCTTCAGAGAAAGTTCCAGGAGTATCTTGATGACCCAAAAGTGGTAAAAGTAGATCAGAACTCATTGGTGCATTGGTTTGGAAAGATGCACCAATGGGCAGAGCTCAGCAGGCTTGCAATAAAGTATCTGGCTTGTCCTGTTGCCAGTGTATCTGCTGAACATGAGTTCAGTGCAGCTGGCGCAGTTGTTATAGTGAGATGGATGAGTTTCTCGCCTCAAAAGGTGAAGAGATTGACCATGATCAAAATGAACCAGCATTTTATACCACCTGATTACACTGTTCCTGAAATACCACAAGAGGAGGAAGAGGATGATTGGTCAGAATCAAGTGTGTTTGCTGTCCAACTTCTGGGTGAACCACATGAGTTTGAGGGTGAACTCTATTTCCCAGACTGAGTATTCCCATGCCACCACAGAACTTTTAAATCACTTCTCATTGAACTTCTTTCTTAATAAAACAAACAAAAAAATAGCTAGTGGATCATTGTTTATGTATGATTTATGCTGCCCTACCATTTATAATAATCACATATGTGGCTGGATTAAAGCTTGACCCGTTTGCGATAAAGAAGCCCCCACATTCCCTTCAGGACATTCAAGTCAATGCCTGCCTCCCTCTCATTCCATTGCCTATCCTTTTTTATTTTTACATTAACCAGCCAGGTTGCCACAGAAGATCATTGATTAAAATACTGCCAGTTCCAATACCAAATTCTAATGTGTTGCTACCATCAAAGAGGAGGTAATATTTTGTATCAACCACTGTACTTGGATTGGAAGACATAACTACTAACTATTGCACCAATGAGTGGTGATACATTAAGTGATTGTGAGTGATGATTGATGATGTATGTGGTGGCCTTTCAGTGAGGGAGGGAGTTCAACAAATTTATCAACTTGTTTTTGATGATTTGCAATGTTTAGGAGCTGATGGATGATCATTTGTCCCTGAAAGTGATTGGCCTTTTAATCTTAGCAAACTTTACCTGCAAGGTCCACTCCTTTTTTCTGGTTTCTCAGAGATCAGACCAGTCACTTTAGTTACCAAACACAAATCTATACAAAGTACTCCAGTTTTCTTTCTCTATTTGTTCTTCAACAGCAGTGCACTACACAAGTCCACCTCACTCCGTTTGGGACTGGGGCGGAGTTACTCAGAATCAGGAAAAGGATCAGGAGGATGGGAGGACTTAGGGCAAGACTACCACAACAGCTAGAAGGAAAAGAATATCAACTTCAAAGAGAAACCATGATGATGGTGAAGACACTGAGGCCTAGTACTCATTCAGCTCTGTGGACTGCAGAGAGGTGAGTTTATTTGGGAAATGCTGCTGGGTATGTGTTTGCTACATTGCTGACTCAAACGTGAATATCTTCTTTATGTCTTGCTCTGCTTCTGAGTCTTCTCAATACACTCCTGACTCCTCATGAAGCTTACCCAGCTTCCACTTGTCCTTCTCCTTTACTCTGTATTACAATTATTGGTTTTCAATAGACAGGTCTTCTCCTAGCCCTCACCTGCAGGAAGCAAAACTTGATGAAAACTCAACACTCCAGATTCCCTGCAGAATAGGTTGAGCCAGGCACCCAAGAGTGATAGACATTCCAAGAAGAATGGAAATGCACCCCCCATTTGGCAATATAGTATCATTTTCCTTTTAACAATCATAATTTGTAGAACTGAGGGGGTTAATTTCAATCCTCCATAACTTGTATTTTTCAAGCTTATAAGACATAACATTTAGAGACATACTATCTTGTATCTCTCTGGGGTAGAAGAACTGTTTGCAATGCATTTAACTGAACGATGTCATATTTATTGCTTTATTGTTTCCTTCCACAACAAATTGATGATGGTGTGCTGCTCAGAACCCTAATGAATATTATTGTTTTAGTTTGTTTTGTATAGTGTTTGTCTTTGTCACACCTTTACCCAAATCCCCTTTTCCATCCTTTCATCGAGCCCCTGACCCTCTTCCCCCAGGCTGTGTGATTTATTGAGGTGTGACTTAATTTTACACCCTAAATGTATCACAGCATGACCTGAGGCAGATGTGGTGAAAGCAACACCAACTCACTGCATGACCTTCTATTACTTAGGCAGTATTTCACACTGACCCCATCAACACCTTTATTAACACCTTGTGTTGTGTGTTGCAAAAATACTTAACCTTGTCCAACCACTCCTGATTCTGTGCCCACTTCTCCTGACTCGAGGATTTCATGTCTTAAGTTTAGTTTTTAAATACTAGTTCCCCATTGCCCAAAAGAAGGGGCTATTGCTAGTTTTATCATATAATGTTTTCTTTGTTTTGTGACAAAAACTGTCATTGTGGTAATCTTGGCTCTCTTCCTAAGGTTATAATATATGACCCACTAAGTCTGTTTTCTTTCAATCTAGTTGACAGCAGTGGATAACCTTTTGATTCATCCTGCAGTTGAAGTTTGCATAGGTGGGAGCGGCACCTTTTGTCTTCCCTATTAGTGTGCTAGCCTGCTACTACTACTACCACACCCTTAATATACCACCTTGGGTTAAACCCTGCAGTAAGAAGACTGAAGTATTAGCCCTTGCTTCATCTATTTGGGTAAGAGAAAAACAGGCTACACTAAAAGACAGCAGTGAAAACTAAAACACCAAAATAAATATTTGTGGCATAAATCAAGTCCCATTGTTCCCTTTTGTTTTTACAAATAGAACACCCACCATTTCCAGCCACAACAGGCCCACTTCTCACACATGGCCCTGTCCCTAAACTTCAAAAGTCCACAACGAAAGTCTAAAGTCCAAAACCCGGTCCAAACTCCCTTCCCACTTTCTCCACCTACAAGTCCCTCCCACCAAAACAAAAAATGAAAGAAGGGCTTAGAAGAGCACAATGTTAATTTGGGTCAGGACTTGTTCAGACTCTACTGGATCCTCACTAGCCGGCTCTCCACCTACCACGCCAGGTGATCCAGCCGCTGCAGGATGGGCTGCAGCAATTGCTTCTCCATGTCAGCTCAGGAGGGTGCTGCAGCAGTTCCTGACAGCTCGAGGTGTAGCCGGCGATGGAGTGGACAGGAGGCTGGGGCCGGCTTGCTGGACTAGTGCCCAGGTCGGAAGCAGATTGTATTTCCACCTCTTCAACCTCCTGGATCACCAGCTGCCCCTATTCATCCTGGATGGCTTCCAGCCTCTGCCGCTGGAGAGGGGTAACTATCTCTTGCCTAGTGGGTGGTACTGGTGGACTAGAAGGAGTAGCTAAATCAAGAAAAACAAAAAGAAAAAAGACAAATTGTAAACAATGCTCTGTGCAAACACTTGTTTACAAGTAAGTACTGGGTGGTACAGTAGGAGTGCATTGCTGGTCCCCTTGGAATTTGTGATTATGTTTAGGAGAGTCACAAGGCATATTTCATTTTTCACCCACACATGCCTCACATAAAAAAACACTGACTATCTGGCTGAAAAGAATTATAGCAGAATAACACCAGATTAGAAAAACAGTGATTTGATTTTTTTTTCTTTTTAGGGCTTTTCTAGTAACTAAACAGATACTTTGAGTGGAAAAAATAAAAATAAATTACCTCTCATTTACGAGTAAGGTATTATGCACTATGGAGTACAAGATGTTGTGCTGCTAAATTAATGGAGGTATGCTAACCACCGCCTCAAGTACTTTGCTGCTTTCTACAGCAGGGGCAGCTGTAGTTGACAATTGCCTATCTCTGATTCAAATGGCCCTGCTCTCCTCCAAATACCTTTCACCTTCTACCCTGACTCCAAAAAGGCAGATGAATAATAAATAAGATACTACGTCACACACATCATGTATAAATTATGGGTATTATTATCCTGTCTTCCGTAAATAGATGGTGGGTAAAACGACACACTCTACTACAGGGAAACAAATGGGCTATAAAGATTGTATTTAGCATACTGGCCACAGAGTATCTCTTACGCCAAAGTTGAAATCAAATCAGGCACTTAGTCCCACTTTATTAACTGGCCTCACCCACCACCACAAATTGTTTCCAACAAATGAATTTGCTGGGCAGAAAAGAAAGGAAACTTGACTTACTCTATTGCAGGGTAAGGCAGAGGGATTAGGCAGTAGGTAGAGCTTTTGCTATAGAATAGAGGGGTGTCACTGATTATTGATTCATCATGTGCCTATGTTTTGGCCTATTCAGTCACTGTAATAGACAAAAATCTAAAGGGAAAAATCTGAACAGGCATAAAATAAATCTGTTATGAGAAACCATGAAATATATTTTGGAGCTACTTCACATGGCCATAGAAATGTGGCACATGCCAAGTATGGATTTTTGAATTTTTTGGTAGGTTGGGACAGAAGAACTGAGGAAAGAATAAAGGAGTGAAGTGCTAAGAGGTGACTGAGGGGGCAAAGGGAAACACCCCTTGTGTATTCGTTTTGCAGTGCGCTGAAAACTTTGTAAATACTGCATTAACTGAAACAACACACATTGCACAGTCAACAATGCAGTCACAAATTGAACCACACTGCATTTCGGTCATGGGTGGTGAAATTCCATGGGCAGGGAGGGGGATGATGAATGATGATGGGTGGGGTGTATATGTGCCTCGATTAACAAATACATTCAAGGGATTAGAACAAAAATTAAAATACCCCCCACTTTGAACCATGGCTTTGATAACCATAAAACAAAGTAAGTGATGTATATAAGCAGCATGCCCCTCTCCAGAAGAGCTCCTTTGTTTATTTATCCAAGAAATTATTTAATCAGTCTTTCATTCTTCCTACTATATTGGCCCATAACCACCATAATTTAAGCTTTACTTTCTCTCAACCAGTCTTTCACCAAAATGTCCAATCCATTATCCATCAATTCAGTAACCACCCTTTCTTTAAATCATCCTTTCACCCATCCATCCATTTACCTAATACTCACCCATGCATCCTTTCACCTACCCATGCATCCTTTCCTTTCACTCATTTCACCCATCCTTTCTTATAACCTTCTGTTCTTTCCTGTTTCTATCAAGCCGTCATTTTTAGCGTATATCATGTAAGCTTTTGCTGATCTGCAGAAAGAACAGGCTATAACTCAACCACCGCTGTAGCTGGTAAAGTGGGAGGTTAACGATCAGGAGCCACGACACCCTTGTAGCTAATGAGTATAAAAGTAATTATCAATAAGCAAGCAATGTGACTTACTACTGCCCGTCCCATCCACCGCTTCTCCCCCTCCAATTGACACTCTTCCTGAAGTGACACTTGAGCCGGCAGCACTGGTGGTCTGTGTGGCCAGAAAAAAACATAACACATTTTTCAGATGCAGTTACGCTTCCCCTTATTTTCTTTTTAATAAAAAAAAAATACAATCACAATACATCACTACAGTTCTGTTAGCACTATCTATCAAAAATATCACTCTGGGCATTTTGTTGGTTCACAATTTTCGAAAAGCCAGGTAGTCATGCTAACCAAAAACTATTCATAATGGAGGGGCAGAGCTATAGCCTATGATGATGATGACTCTGAGTCATTGAAGCGTAATGAAGGGGTGGAATAATAGTAGCCAATGAAAGATACATGGTTGTTGTTTGTCAAATGCAACGGGACCTCATACTTTCCAGCCATACTGCACTGAGATGGGAACTGCTGGTATACTATATAAACAAATTACACAGCACAACACTGGGGATGGAGGGGTGGTCCATGACCATGGACACTCTCTCGTTAACTGTTAGAGCATATCAAGAAAAAGAAAGCCTTCTCAACAAACATACATGGTGAATATTATTTAGAATACTACCTTACTTGGGCCAGCAACCTTCATAGTAGACAGTAGAGTACCAAAAATATGTTCTTAGTTTTACAGTGCCACAAGATTTACAGGGGAGAGGGAAAGATTGTCAACAAAGCAGAAGAAATCTACAGACTAGTATAGACCGGAAAATGTCAGCTGCCCAAATAAAAAACATTAAATAAGGAATTAAAAAGATAATGCAGGGATAACTAAGCAATGTGGATAGGAGAGATAGAAAAAAGGAGGCAGTAGTATAATAGTGGGCAGAGGTAAAAGTTAGGAAAATAATAATAAAAAATAAAAGGACTTGCTGGGATGAACAAAGTACTCAGAATTGGTGCTGGTGGTCAGCTCCCCCTCCCCAGCTCTTGCCGGACCCACCTCTATCCTGCCTCTCTTCTTGCCCTTGGGTGCTGATGTAAGAAATAAAGAAGGTAAAAAAATAGATTAGTGGTACAGTTAATCTCAACAACATTTGTAGGCAAACACATTAGCATTATACTTATGTAAATAAGATCACCTATGGTACTTCTATCCACTGCCGTTAAGATGGCTATACTCCTAACATCCCTATCCCAAATTTCCTTAACAAACACTACATTTGGAACTAATGCATTACAATGAATGATCTTTGATTCCATTGACATTTCTCAACCCCCTTGATGGACCAACTCAGTCTCCCTTTTTGCAATGTATAGATCTATACTAGTAGTGAACTAAACAGTGTGAAATTGCGTGGGACTGTACAAGCTACATAAAGAAGGGTGCAGAGAATGCTAACTCACTGATACTACTAACCCACTATGGTGACAGTAGGACAGAGGAGTCTGCATTGCAATGGCTTCTTAAACGATCAGCCAAAGTGAGCGCTGGCAAGTATTATGAGGTAGTGCCCAGCGCCTGCCTAGCGGAAACTGGATCACATAATAATATTCTTAATGTACAATAAACCTAACTTACCTCTGAGTGTGAGCAGCATGCTATTAGGAAACAAGTTAGCATTGTAGAACAAAAAAACAACACATAATATAGTTAATACTCACTGAGCCTTGAAATCTCAATGCTGAGCAGGTCGAGCAGGTCCTGCTCCCTGACAAGGATCTCAGCCCTGGGTGTGTCAGCTGTTGGGTGGTGCGCTGGACCTAGCTGGTGCATCACAAACACCTGTGCTCCCCCAAAGCAGCCTGCAGGGGTTACCTGTTGCCAGGCCTGCCGCCTCCTGCCAGCATAGAGGGGAGGTAGCACTGCATATAAAAAAAGCAGGGCCGGCTGGGTATGCAGCCCTTGGGGCGCCGCTGCCACAAGGTAGGCAGCCACTACTGGCTGTCCGTGGGGCATGGCAACGCTGCTCCCCTGTTCGCCGCCCTGTTCTGCCATGGCACTGGGTGGGGTGAAGAAAAGAAACAGGAGAAGGAAGATAGGAAGGAAGAAAAATGGAAAAATAAACAGAAATACAAAAGTCACGAAAAGCATGAAAAAAACGTAAAAATACGCAGACTCAAAACACACACACTAATACAATAAGTAAAAATGAGGGGTAGAATAATTAGAAGGGCAGAGGATTGAGAAGATAAGAAAGGGATTGCAATAAATCCAAAAAACAGGCCCAGTACCATGAACAGAGTAAGAAAACAAGATGGCCACGACCATGCAAACCGTGTGGTGCCATTCGTGCGTGATCTTTTATGCAAGGATGTACTCCGCGTTGCATTTGACATAAACTCAACGCAAACAGGAATGTCAGGGAAACTCAGCCCATCCGCAGAACTCTGTGTAGTGGAACAGAGTTTTTTTACTATTCCATGGAGTTCCCTGTAGTGCAACTCCGCGAACTCTGCCCAGGCCTAGTTCTTGTAAGGCATACCTTTTGACGAGCATGGCAAAACAAGTGCATTTGGGCCTGAGATATCCATGGACTCAGAAAAATGTACTACATGTAACTCAGAGAATGTGATATATTTAATTAGCTGCCAGCGTGGCTTTTATTATGTGGAAATGACCAAGACGAAAGTGAAGATCAGAATTATGGAGCACGTGAGCAATGTGAGGTGCAGGAAGACAATGACCAAACTCACTGCACAATACTCAGAGATTAACCACTCATAGAAAGACCCTAAATGGATGGTACTAAGATGGCGGACGGAGAGGACCAGAGCCACGTCACTGGGAATACCAGCTTCTGAGCTAACAGCAGACCGCCACATGACTCCACTTAAATGGGGTTCCGATACACCTTGGCTGTACAGTGGATAGCAAATGTTAGTATGGGTGGCATTGGACCCTTGACATCGTGAGTAAGGCCAGGGGGGATTGGCACTTAACGTGGTGTGAATTGACTAGTCCTCGCATTTGGAGGGATATACAGGTGTAGCTTTGAAGTACAACTCTATAGGCACCTCGGGACATAAACAGGTGTGATCAGAGCGGGGAAGAAGCATAATAAAAACTTCAGTTAAAGTGTCCATAGGTACTCGATGGAAAGCTACATCGGACCATATATGCTGTGGGTAAGTGTCTAGTAGTATATACATACAAACCCTCTAAAGAGACATTACAACCATGGCAGGGTTGACATGGGGAGTGGAGTCCATTGTGAGAGTGTGAGACTGAAGTGTAGCAAGGTGAATACAATCCTATAACATTATGAAATAATAACGTAGGCAGAAAACAGTTATAAGGTACTACCGATAAAGATGATGGGATCTGATCTACATAGATACAGGGTATCAGTTGTAAAAAGGAAGTATTAATGTAGAACTTTATACTATTGATCATTTGGCCAGTGCGTGACTACAGGGTGACGCTCCCATCACTACCCCAGTTTCAGAGACAAATACAGGAGGCTTGAGTAGGAGTTAAAGAAGGTTGATTATTCCTCACCTAGGGTGAGATGTGGGGTTCGGAACTTACAGACTGTGTCTTGATCGCTTGGTGTTACAAAAATTATGGAAGTAATCTAGAGTTTTTCTACATTTCCTTGTGGAAGAGGATTCTGAATACTGTGTAGGATCCCAGTTGTCAAATTTGTTCCACATGCACTACTGATGTGCAAAAGCCATTTAAAGCCACAGGTACCAGACCCACCTCCATGACATAGGTAAAGGGCGGCGAGTGGGACTGAAAAGAAGGGAGAGAACATCCTGATGAATGCCCAGTGACCTGTGAAGGTCAGCAAGGGGGCCAAAACTTGTTAATGAGCAAAGTGGTAGGTGGGCATCCCCTTAGACGGTTTTAGACAAGCTGCAAAGAGGATCCCTTTAAAGATTAGGATATTTACCCTCGCTACCTATCTCTTTGCTTCACTCTGAAGTGTTGGTCTGCACCAAAGTGTTGTTGCAGTCCTATGATGAAGCATGTCACTATGAGTGGGTGAGTGCACTTTTAATAACCTGCAAGTGACCCTGAACCTATAGACAAGAAAGAGCTACTTCCATATCACCTCTCTCCCTTCTGTTTTGTGATTGTGATTGTAGTTGGAGGACAAGGGAAGACGAATACCTCTCACCCCTACTTTTCTGTGGGAGTTGAATGATCAAAGGTTGATCAAAGAAATCTAATTGTACACGTTTCTTTACCTATCTATCTATCTATCTATCTATCTATCTATCTATCTATCTATCTATCTATCTATCTATCTGTGTGTCTATGCCTACTGATTTTGTAAACATTTTAATTTTTCATTTAACAGAGGGGGAGATGAACTCCGTAGCAGTGTAACGTTATTGCTAGAATAGAATGCAATGAAAGCTCGGTTTAGAATGTTGGAGCTCACAAGTACACACAGAGGAATAAAGACGTGGGATTTACAGCTGTGTGTGGTGTAGTCATTGACGGGTACCGAGGTTGGGGAGGATGCTACAGTAAGTATCACAACCACATAATAGGGACTTGTTTTCATTGTGTGCTATGTCTCGTATTCATGTGCTAGGTAGATCCCTTCATTTGAGTACACAAACTCAGTAACAGACGCACACACACTCACTCACAAATTGCACACACATGCCATCACAGACATATTTCTACTGTTACACAAAGATACACAGACACACTCACAAACTCTGACCCAGACATTGGCACATTTATGTCCAGTGTGGACCCTAAATTCTGCTCTAAGAGTTGCTTATCCAGAGGTGTCTAGTTTCATTAGATTTATAATGGGTAGATTATTTTTCCTTCCTACCTTAAAACATGTACAATATTAAATATTGCATCTGTGTGCTTCTGCGTTTCAGGCCTCTTACCTCTTAAGTATTTTGCATTTTGTTAGAATTTGCATCCTTGCTATGGTTCCCCCAACTTTTCACCCTGTGCCCTCCTGTTTCTCTGACTCATTTTTCCTGGCTTTTATGATTCTGGGCCTTTTACCACTGCTGACCAGTGCAGGTACTCACAGAGCCTGTGTGTGCAGTTTTAAACTGCCATTTTGACCTGGCAAGTGTACCCACTTGCCAGGCCTAATCCTTCCTTTTTATTACATGAACGTCACCCCTAAGGTAGGCCCCAGTTAGCAGCAAGGGCAGGGTGCATTATATTTACAAAATTGTTGGACATGTACTTTTAATTTTAACACGTCCAGTTAGTGAAAAACTCTTAAATACGTTTTTCTCTATTCCAAGGCCAATCTCTCCCAAAGGATAGCATTGGGACTACCTTAAAACATCTTTTAAGTGTAACTGCCAATTGGGAAAAAATAAAAATATGGACTTTGAGGTCTCTGGACTCAATTTAAAATCACAACTTATAGTGAAGTCAGATTTTAAATTGTTAGTCTGAAACTGCCTCTTTCAGAAAGTCTGCATTTTCATACTTTAACCATGCTGTGTCTCTGCCTATCTATGAATACATGTCTGGGGTTGTAGACTGCTGAGCTTTGTGGATTTCCTCTAGACAGTCACACACAAAGGGAGCTTGGGTCTGACATGTGTATCCTGATGGCCCATCAGCAGGCTGATGGGTCTTCCTGGGCTAGATGAGTGGGAGGAGCTTACACACCTGAATAGTGCTGTGCCTCTCCTTACACAAAGGGATGCATAACCCCCTGTAGAGTATCTGGAGCCAGAAAAAGAAAAGGGAAGGACAGGGACCTTGTGATCTTCAAGGCCTCTTTGAAGTCTCCCTTACTTCAGAGGTAAATTTGGGTATTAGTACTGGACCCCTAACCTCCAGCAAATCTGATCTCTACTGGAAGTAAGGACACTCTGCCAGTAAGGAGGACTGTTGTGCTGCCAGGAGGGACTTCCACTCTGCAACTGCATTGCTGTGTTGGCCTACTGCTTGATGTGCTGTAGGAGGGACTGCCACTCTGCTACTTGCTTTCCTGTGTTGGCCTGCTGCCTGCTGCTTCTTGCCTGCAGTGAAAAATACTGGACCTGCTTTCTACATCCTCTGTTCTTTTGCTGTCTCAGGGACATCAAAGACTGCTTGCAACTCTCCTGTTGCTGCTGGATTCTGCCATCTGTGAGGCCTACCCTAGCCTGGGGTGCCCCTCTCCAGTCCTGGGCAACAGAGCTAAACCGACAACAGTGGATTCACAGACTACGTGGCCCAACATTGACGCTTGGAGCAGCCCGATGATGACACATTGCATTCACTTTCATGGAGCCAGATAATGACACAGTGCCCCAATTTTGGTAAAAACATTGATGCATCGTGCCCTCACCATTGACGCATTACTCAAAGGTAATGTTTCAGCAGACTCGGTGTGGGTTTTGTATTTTGAATTTGTAGCAGTCCCATGCCACCTCAAGTAACTTTTGACCGCTGTTGACTTCTAAGCACTGTTTTCACATTTAGCCCCTCATTACAACATTGGTGGTAATGACCGCCTACCGCCATGGCGACGGCCGGCAACATACCGCCACCGTGGTTACCAGCCGGCAACGCCTATTATGACCAAGATGGTATTCCTCCAGAAATCTGTCAGAACACCGCTGCCAGTCATTGTGGCAGACGGCGGTAAGGCGGCGCTGCTGACAACAGCAAAACACTGCCAACCGTATCATGAGCAATGATACGGCCTGGCGGTGTTTTGCCGGTGGATGCTGCTGCTGACAGTAGCGCCGCGGACCGTCTCCTGCCTGAGGACGCCCTGCAAGCAGGTAAGTCTGGTTCTCCTACCGGAGAGGGGGATGTTGTGTGTATGTGGGGGGTGTGTGTATGTTTTGGGATGTGTGCATGCGGTGTGAGTTGCGTTGGATGCATGCGTGAATGAGTGATTGTGCGTGTTGTATGTTGTGGATGCATGTGAGTGACAAGGCATGTTGGTGTGTGTTGTGGTGTGTGGGTATGTATGTGTGCATGTGTTGGTGGAGGTGGGTATGCGTGTGTGCATGTGTGTATATGGGTGCGCGTGTGGGTATGTATATGTGCGGGGGGCAGGAGAGGGTGGGGGAGGGTGGGGAGGACTCTGGGGAGGGGGGAGGGGGGAGGGGGGAGGGGGCAGGGGAGACCCCTGTCAGTGCCAGGGAAGTTATTCCCTGGCACTGATAGTGCCTACCTCTATGGTTTTCCTGGCAGTACAGAAACCACGAAAACCATGGCGGTAGGCCGGGTTGTAATGCTGAGGGTGGGAATGTGATGGCCTCCAGGCTGGAGACCGAAGTCTCCAGCCCAGCGGCTGTTACCACCCTGGCGGTCGGTTTGTTAAAGTGGCGGTGTTGTATGGCGGTAACCGCCAGGGTCCAAATCCCATTTTTTTACTGTTGGCCTGTTGGCGGTATTACCGCAGCTTTAACACCGACTGCCAGGGTTGTAATGAGTGCCTTAATCTTTAAAAATTCATATCTCAACTGTAACTGATTAAAATTTTGTCATTTTGGTCTTGTTTTACTCAGATAAATATTCTTTATTTTTCTAAACTGAGCCTTTTTGTGGAGTTCTCTTTCAGTTACTGCAAGTGTGTTGCACAAATACTTTGCACATTGCCTCTTAAGCTAAGCCTGACTGGTCTGTTCCAAGCTACCAGAGAGTGTGCCCAGGTTAATTTAGGATGAGTATCTGATTTACCCTGGCTAGGATTGTTGTCCCTACTTGGACAGGGTACATACCTCTGCCAAGTAGAGACCCACGTTCTAACACATTTCCTTAAGATACTCCTGAAGTGTCAGAGAGCATATAGCTGTATAGTCAGGAAGAGGTGCCAGTGTTTCCTTTGGAATAGACATGGCCAAGATTATCATTAATCCTTGATTTTAATGTGTCCTTATCAAGGGTTTTGCTATTAATGTATATCTTTCTTCTGCCAAATGGAGTTGGTAAGCAGCCTTTCCTAGATTATTGGTCATATGAAGAATAACGTGTTGAAGAGTTCTTAGCTTCAATAACTACTTGAGCTAGACAATCTTGTGGCATAACAGGTTTTGTTACAGGCAAGCAGGAAGTGTGGAGTTTTATTAGTTTGGCTTTTAACTATAATGTGCTCAGAGCGTCAGTTTTGAGAGTAGTGGTGTTCTGTTAAAATTATTTCAGCCAAGATGCACTCCAGTATTTTTTCAAGTCTTGTCAATTACCCCCTTCGACCCTCAAATTGCCTCAGTTCTTTTACTTTAGTAGAGAGATATTGCTTCTCTTCTTTACCTTTAGAAATTGCTTGAGCTTTTTTTCCAATTTTGATGAAGCAGTAGACAGCAATCATGTATAATCTAGTAGGGCAGAACATCATATCTATAGTTGCTAGGTGACTTCACCAACACATATCATCCCTAAATTTGAACAATGTAAAGTCAACATGAGATTAGAATACCTAAATATAATATGGATTCTGTTTTATATAAGAATACCAAATCAGGGATATGGAATTACCTGGTTAACAGTATAATTTATTTTTAATTACTTAACTTTTAACTTGACACAATGGCATAATTGTCCATATTAGTAATCAGGGCTGGGCATGAGTTTAGGCAGAATGAGATTTAATATTGCAGTCTGTCAATGGGTATGCCATATGAATCTGTATTGGTATGCATCTTTTCTAGAAGCGATGCCAGAGAAAGAACACCTAGCACAGGAGAAATCCTTGTACCCCTGTTTAATGTAAAATCTGACATGATATTGCCTCGAAGAAGGTTAATACAGGCTATAATCCTGCACACCACAAAACCACTTTTGTTCAGGTGCGACTGTTTCAACTAAGTATTTATTTAGTTTTAGGCCAAATACCTTGTGAATGTTTAGCAATGCATATTTATCATTAATATGGGCCAATGAACAGTTGGACAATAATATGTGCCTTTGAACATTTGAGAACACCTGGGGGAGCGAGGAGTGGTGATTAAGGGTTGAGGGAAGAGTTGAGGGTGTTTCTGAAAAAAAGTACATCAGACTGTCCGCTCTAAAGAGGGGAGACTGTGGGGGTCATTCTGACCCCGGCGGGCGGCCGGAGCCGCCCGCCTGGAGGGAACCGCCAGAATACCGCTGCGCGGTCAAAAGACCGCCGCGGGTATTCTGGGTTTCCCACTGGGCTGGCGGGCGACCGCCAAAAGGCCACCCGCCAGCCCAGTGGGAAACACCCCTCCATGAGGATGCCGGCTCAGAATGGAGCCGGCGGAGTGGAGGTTGTGCGACGGGTGCAGTAGCACCCGTCGCGAATTTCAGTGTCTGCTGAGCAGACACTGAAATTCAAAGTGGGGCCCTCTTACAGGGGCCCCAGCAGTGCCCATGCCATTGGCATGGGCACTGCAGGGGCCCCCAGGGGCCCCACGACACCCCTCACCGCCATCCTGTTCCTGGCGGGCGGAACCGCCAGGAACAGGATGGCGGTGAGGGGGTCGGAATCCCCATGGCGGCGTAGCAAGCTGCGCCGCCATGGCGGATTCCCATGGGCAGCGAAAAGTCAGCGGTACACCGCCGACTTTCCGCTTCTGGCCGCGGCTGTACCGCCGCGGTCAGAATGCCCGGCAGAGCACCGCCAGCCTGTTGGCGGTGCTACCGCCGACCACCGCCGGGGTCAGAATGACCCCCTGTATGATGCACCAACAATGACCAAACCTCTGTTGGGCTATCTGTGTAGAGTACCACCACCGGAAACATAATGGTCCACTCAACTTAAAATAGAGCAGGCAGACCTTCAGTTTGGTGGGCAGGGTACTTCACCATGTTTGTGGTTAGGTACCCTGTCTGCCAAACTCAAAAGCAGGTCCTCATTAACATCAATTCATCAAAATGCTTGGGGTAGTGGAAGTGACATCACACGACCTTTGACCTTCAATTTTACACACATGGGGGGCATTATGAGTTTGGCGGTCCCAGGACCACCATGTTGGCGGCAGCGGTCATACTGCCAAACTATGACCATGGTGATGTTCCCAATAGAACACAGGCAAACTGCCGCCAGTACCACCACTGTGGTCAGGCCTGGACGGCACCTTCAGACTGGAGGGGAACATGTTTCTGCTGGACACATTATGAGGCTGCACACTGCCAAGATTTCCGCAGCGGTTGCACCACCACAAAAATCCTGATGGAAACCAACGCTATAAAGGGAAAGACTCACCTTCAGGAACTCATACCTGCCTGAAGCCGCCATGAAACCTGAACTGGAGTCCTCCCACTGCTCCTGCTCACACAACGACTCCAGAACCATTGACGGCGACTAAGGCAACAACTGTTAGTACACATACCTACCAGACACTGGAGGGAAAGGCATCAGTACCCACGCACACACAATATACCCAGCCGGGTGGCTTACAATGGCCAAACACACAAACGTAACACCACACCCATATGAACACACACACACATACCACACACACGCACACTTGTACTATCCACACAACGGCCAACACACATGGGCCAAACACACAGCACCGGCACTAACACAATCATAAACAAAACCACGAGCCACACAATGACACCACAAATGCAACTACACAAACGCTAGGCCAAACAATCTCACTGCACATCTCCACATGAGAACACATATTTACAACAACACAGAACAACACCACGCAACCAATCAACACAATCAGTCTGCCATACAATGAAGCATAGGTCACACTACACCCACATCTCACATAACGTATGTGACATAGCCACCACCACACACACAGAAGCACACACAACAGCCACACAAACGCCACCATTATACATCTCTACACAAACAATACACAATTAATATATATACATGCATTGAACAAACACAAACGCATACTGCACACAATACACAGCAATGACAGTGGGACAAATGGCAGAGCCACACACACACATGAAGACCAAGCACAACAGCTAGCACCACCCTCACACACAACCACACATGTCACACACACACACACAAACCAAAGCCCACAAACACCAAACAGCAATGTAGAAAGAAAGACAGGACATGTATGTTACCATCAAATCCAACACCAGGTTGACCCAGATGTATTAAAAAGATGCAATTGAAAATATAAATAACTATGTACAATAAAAGGCCATTGGCCAGTCCAAAGTTAAAAGTGCCAAACACACTAATGGCACTTCACTGTGCCCCTACTTGACTCCTGACTGCAAAATGACCTCCACATGGTAGGGGCATCAAGACGCCAGGCAGGTACCTCAGGGACTTGGTGGAGGGGGTGGTTTGGGCTTGGGAGGGGGGTCTTTGGGTTTGGGCTTGGGAGGGGCTGACTTCTTGGCAGGGAGGGGGCATGGGTACTACCGGGGGGCAGGGGAGGACTTGGAAGTGGAAGGGATGGACTTGGGGAGGGACGCAGAGCACCTTGGGACATCATAGGGTGAGAGAGGGGTAGGGAACACGGAAAGCTCCGAGAGAAAACATTTCTTAGACACACGGGGTGGTCATGGCAAAAGGGTTTGGGAGTGGAGGGTGAGGGGATGGTTGTGAGATGTGTCTTGGTGGATGTCTTGGGTGCAAGTGCATGCATGGAATGCTTGTGTGTGCTGGATGTCTGTTGGGTGGGTGAGTGTGGGTTTTTAGGTGTCTTGGGAGGGGGAGGGGGTGCTGGAGATGCCGTGGTGGATGGGTGACTATCTGTTGGGGTGGTATCTGTAGGTATGGTAAATATGCTGAATGTGGGGGTGTCAGCGATTGTGGTGGGTGTGGATGTGGTGACTTGGATGGGTGTTTGAGGGTCTGCTATTGTGATGACTGTGGGTAAGGAAGGACTGGTGACTGGATCCGCAAATGATGGTGTGGTGGCTGCAGGTGTGTCTGGTGTAGTGTCTGTGAAGGAGGGAGTGGTGTGGAAGTCAGTGCAGAGAGTGGATGTTGGTTTGTCTGCAGGTGGCTATTGCTTGTATGTATGACAGTGGTGGGTTTTGTGGTGCTTGTGTTTGTCTGAGCTACCCTTGTCTGTTGAGGTGGATGCATGCCTGTGTGTACATGTGCTTTGGATGGGTGTGGGGGAAAAGTGTTTGGGATTGGGAGGAGGTAGTCGGAGGGGGAACAGAGACAAAGGGAGCCTGACAGCCGTCAAAGTGGAGCCAAGAGTCTGAAAGGATCTCAGTAGGCCTACACATACCCTACAGTCTGCAGATGACCTATATATGCCTAATCAGCTATCTGGGCAATACTCCTTTCCCATGAGGGCCATGTCTGTGGTGGAACTGTAATGCCATCCCCACAATCTGTCAATACCAGACACAGTACATGATGTGCATAGTCCCAGTGATAAAAGGAGAGTCACGCAGTAGCATATACAGGTAAGCTACACAGATGGAAGTGGACTGACACCTCAGAGCCACAAATGTAGATGGATGGAGCTGGACATACACAATGCTTAGGGTGATCCAAACACTCACATCCATTGTATGGACAGGATGGAGTCAGACAAGTGCCTATGTCATCAGTGCATCTCAACATTACAGACATGGAGAGGTATGGAAATGTGAGATGTACATCTACTGACAGTTAAGCATGGAAACACATCTACTAAAGATACTCTGCCAGGGTGCCTAAAACCCATTACCAAAGTTTGATAAACACGCAGCATAACCAACAATGGAATTTTGCTTGCAGTGAGGCCCCCAATCCCATTTAAGGCCAGCCAAGTCCCAGGATACAGTCAGTACTCACACCCTTGTGGCTGCTGTGCTGCCCTCAAATGCCCATCCACCTCAGGGTAGGCCCCTGCCAAAATGCAGGCCATTGGGGGGTCAGGGTCTGATGGGCACCCCTCCCTCATTAGGAGGACATCCCGAGCTGGGCCTCAGCAGTCTTCCGGGCCCAGGGTCTCAAGTCCTCCCACCACTTGTGACAATGGGTGCTCTGCCAGCAATGAACACCCAAGGTCCGCACTTGGTTGGTGGTGGCATGCCATATCCCCTTCTTCTGATGGGCACTTACCTGCATGGGTGAGACAGGCAGAAGGAGAAAGTCACGTAGACTGGCACAAAACCAACATCAGTGGGCTATATACATCAGACTCACCAAATGCCCACACATACCCATCGTGACGGTTCACACGACTTAATTCCATGCCCCCTGCATGCATGTACTGACCGGTACACCTAAATCATTCACCCTCACACCCACCCCATCACACATGACTATGGCGTTGGGCTCACCTGTTTCTCTGGTGCCCAACACAGCTGTGGGGTAGGATCCATTTCACCAGCTTCCCCAGCTCTTCTTGGATGAAGGCTGGGGCTCTATCACCTGCAGGACGTGGCATGATGGCTCCCAAAGACAATACACAGCAGCACACGTCGTGGTGGTCTTGCTCACAAGAGTGTTAGGAGTCAAGTGAGCAAGGCTGCAGAAAATGGCTGTCAGGGCCACCGCGTATTGAACCTTCTCCACCAGTGGTGATCTTCATTGGCCCAGTCCCCCCTAGGCAGCAAAGTTAACCAATGAGAAGTTGCACGGCGGTTGCGACCACCTACCGCCATGATGACACATGCCAGCGGACTTAGGTCACTTCCATCTGTCCTGTGTTGCAGGACAGGTGGCTGCCATTTTATGCACACATCATGCCTTGCTGCAGCGAAATACGTCCACCATACACATATTTGTGACCAGAATGTGGATCAGGCCTATGTTGTGCCATCATTATTAGGCTGATACATGTGACATGCAAGACACAGTGATGTCATATGGCCGAATGTCAAATGACTTGCATGTCCAGATACTCTGAGCATCAAAGGTGGTGTAACCACATAGGTATATAGCATGACTACATACATGCTCAGTGCAGGACAGCTCAGAGTACCACAGATGGAACATTACACATCTGATCTATGTCACAAAGTATTGATGAGGGCTAGCAATGTGCATCAAGGATGGTGTACATGCCGAATATAGTGAGTGTCAGGAGTGCAAGGCATGTCTATAGTGTTAGGTATGTGCGATAGGGACATGTTTCGCTAACAGTGGTGGAGTGCTGATCACTTTGTACATTCTCACCTCTCTATTCTAGATGCCCTGTCAGGAGTAGATTGAGACATGGGCCAGAGTACTGCCCACTAGTCGACCTTGAAACCCTGGAGGATAGGCATATCATCCTGACCTATCGTCTGAATCATCAGACCATCAGGGATCTGTGTACCCAGTTGGATCCTGATCTATTGCCTGCCATACGTAATCCCTATGCCATCCTTCCCACAATCCAAGTCCTGTCAGTGCTACACTTTCCTGCTACAGGTTCCTTTCAAAACACAGATGACTTGGAACAAGGGATGTCACAGCCCATGTTCAGTCTTGTGTTGAAGGATGTACTGTGTGCCTTCTTGAAACACCTAGACCGCTACATCAGGTTCCACCAACATGCAGATTTGGCCTATGTGGAGGCAGGCTTCTATGATATGGGACACATCCCTCAGGTGATAGGGGCCATAGATGGCACCCATATAGCTTTGGTCCCTGCCAGTGCCAATGCACAGGTGTATAGGAACAGGAAAAACTGCCACTCCATCAATGTTCAGATGGTGTGTGTGGCAGACCAGTACATATCCCAAGTGACAGCTAAGTTTCAAGGATCTGTGAATGACTCCTACATTGTGAGAAATAGCAATGTCCCCCACATGATGGCACGTCTATAGAGAGCGAGGGCTTGGCTCATTGGTATGTATGCATTTTGATGTGTGTTTCAGCTATTGCACCTGTCATCACAGTCTTTCCCGTGTCTGTACCTGTATTGTAACAGGTCACACCTTTGTGCAAACAGGTGACTCTGGCTAACCTACCCTTCCCTGTCTGTTGACACCAGTAAGATACCCTGCCATGGAACTGGAACTCCATTTCAATGAGGCCCACGGCTGGATGAGGGGTGTAATTGAAAGGATATTTGGCCTACTGAAGGCCAAGTTCAGGTGGCTGGACATGTCTGGAGGTGCCCTTCTCAACAGTCCCCCAAAGGTATGCCAGATCATAGTTGCCTGCTGTGTGCTCCACAACCTAGCCCTGAGATGTCAGATACTATTACTAGCTGATGAGGAGGAGGCAGCTGGACCAGTGGCTAATGATACAGACATGGAAATTGATGAGGAGGCAGATGAGGAAGCTGCAGCTTTCTCTAGGACAGAGCTCATCAATCAGTACTTCCATTAATATATAGGTATGTTGCGTGTATATGCAAGTATTGTATTTCCGCATTGATTGGTGTCAATGGTCCTCCTGATTTGGGTCATCAGTGGTGGTGTAATCTGTTCCTATCCCTATGTGTATGTTGTGAGCGGTGACGGATTGCATGTAAGGTGCAGAGTTAAAATGACTAATCTTGTGTACTCAAAGCAGCTTTCAAGTATCACATCTCCTATGGGCAGGCCTGTATTGTGCTATGTGTCCTGCATGCTCCTGATCTCATGTCATTCCAGCAAGTAAATGTGTACTGTAAATCTTTACCTCTCCTACCTATTGCTTGAGGCATTCATGTTCATTAGCCTTTAGTTACTGTTTACAGAGTAGAAGTTTACCCATGACTGATGCCAGCTACAGTGTTTTGTGATATATTTCGTGAGACTAGTGATGTAGAAGTGACATCTGTTGTGCCCTGTTTTGTTGCCAATCCACACTGTGCACGACAACTATGAACTGCATATGTGCTTTGGGTACCACATGCCTACTATCCTGATGGAAGTCTCTGTCATGGTATTTTTGCAGGTTGGATAAGTGGATGTACTCCCACGTGTGCCTGGACTACTGATTCCCTTACATCTGCCATGAGACATGTCTGTTGTACTGCGTCTCCTGCAGAGGATGTCTCCCTCTGTTGGCATTACACTGCGTGTTGGTTTAGGGGGCCATACCATATGACATCATGCTGACCAAACATTTGAACATGTACAACTAAAGACAAATATGCATTAGCTGAGATCTAAAGTATTTATTGTGTAATAATTGTCCAACAGGTGATGAGTGGGTTCATGGTGGATGAAATCATCAGAGTAGGTGGCATAGCTGTAGGTAGCACAGGTCGAGTGTCCAAGGGCCATGGGAAAATGGAGAAATGTCATTGAACAGTCAACAGGGTGTCTCAGTGGCACACAAAGGAGAAAAATCAGGAGGGGATCACTTCCTGGCAGTGGGTTTTGTCTTGGCATCTGCTCCAGTCAGATTTCTGGATGGACATCCACATTTGCGAGGGGGTTCTTCAGCTACAGAGGTAGGGGTGCCTGAGGGCTGTGGTTCCCCTGGCAGGGCCACCATTCCACTAGCTGCCGAAGATGTTGAGGGCTCAGATGTGATGTGGCTAGTGGAAGGGGTCTGCTGGTGGGTGGAGGAAGCACGCAGGGTGGTGTTTGGGTCCATGAGCACCCCTGCAATGGAGGTCATGGTAGCAATGTGGGCCTGTCACTGCTGCATAACCTCCTGGTGGTATTCCCTCTGCAGCTTTGGTTTTCCCCCAACATGTTAATGATGTGGCCTATCCTGTCCTGGGATTGTTGATATGCTCCCAGGACATTAGGAGATGGCTTACTGGTCAGGTGATTGCCTTGGGTGCCCCATCCTCTGGCCCACAGGTTCCCTCCCACACCCCCTTGCCCCATGTGCCTGCGTCCCTGGCACAGTGAGCCCACTCCCAGTGTCAGCAGGGCCTTCTTTGTCTTGGGTGTGAGTGGTTGACTCAGGTCCCTGTACTGTGAGGCACACAGTAGTTTAAACAGTCCTTGGGACACAGGTTTGGGGATGAAGGGTTGGCTGTGATGTTGGTGCCACTGGATAGGGAGGTTTGATGTGGGCAGGGTGAGGCAGGGAGTGGTAGACTGACCAGGGGTCCCAGATGGGCCAGGTAGGTCGTCACTGGCCAGACATCCAGACGTGTTATCCTCACTGGGTTCTTTATCCTGAGGAGGGCTGGCAGTCTCTGGTATCCATTCCATGGTGGCACTGGCAGGGGTACCTGTGGATGGAGTGAGGGAGGGTTATCTGGTGGAAATGTGAATGGTTGTGTCTTTGTCTAATGCATGCAGTGGCTTGACTTGATTCCCGGCAAAGGCAATGACAGGTGCAGTACTTCTAACACAGTTTTTGGATAGTGGATTGTGACATATTTACCATGCTCCATAGGGGTTGTTGTTGGTCAGGCTTGGTAATTTTAGCTCAGTGGGTGGGTTCTGTTCCTGTGTGATGGTTCACATAACAGGTATGCCCTATTAGCAGGTGGCAATTCACACTTGCTAGTTGTGAGTCTGTATGGCTACCTATTGCAGCATGGTGTCCAAGAGGGAGGAGGGTATATGTGTATGCAAGATTGCTTGTCCGGTCTCTGCATGTTGTGCATGGTGTATGCTTTCTTACTTTCTTGCCCATGATCAGTCCATTTCAGGTTTGTTGAGCTGGATCAGTATCCCTTAGGTTTGGTGACAGTGGTGTGTCTGTGTTTGGCATTGTTTTGCATTATGTTTTGCCATGGCATTGCTGTAATTGCCATGTAGTGTTCCTCAGTCGTAGCATCCAGTTGGCGCAGCTGGTGCAATAGTAGTACATGCAAGAGATGTAATGTGATGTGCACATTGCAGGTTTTGATGGTGATGGGCAGGTGCATTGTGGGAGTAGTGTTTGTGATAGGCAGTGCTATCTCGGAACTTGAAAGGGACTGTGTGGGCATTGGGGCTGGGTGGTGGTGTGGCATCCAGGAAAGAGGCATTAGGTGATTGGGTGGGAGGTCTAGTGGAAGTTGGGGTGAATTGGGGAGTAATTAGGTGGTGAGGAGGCATGCTGCACAGGACGATTTTGTGCAAGGGCAGTGTTAGTTACTTACTAGAGTCCAGTCTGCTGGGTATTCCAGTCGGGCCCTCTTGATGCAGGATGTCCAAGACCTTCTCCTCCCAAGATGTGAACTCTGGGGGAGGAGGTGGGGCCCACCTCCAGTCTTCAGCATGGCAATTTGGTATCTCAATGTCATGGAACGCACCTTCCCCTGTAGGGTGTTCCACCTGTTCCTGATGTCCTCCCTTGTGCGTGGATGGTTGCTCACTGAGATGACCCTGTTGACTATTCTCTGCCATAACTTCATTTTCCTGGCAATGGATGTTTGCTGTGCTCTAAACATTTGTGGCTCTACCCTGACGATTTCATCGACCATGATCCTCAACTCATCATCTGTGAAGTGTGGGTGTTTTTGACAAGATATGGTGGTTGTGTTGTGGGTGGGGGTGGGTGCTGTGTGTGTAGGAGTGCAGTGTAGGGTGCTTGGTGGGCTTGGGGTGCTTGGTTGTGTGTGCTGGTTGGTTCTGGTGTTTGTGTGTAGTAGTGATGTGTGTATAGTGTTGATCTACAGTTGCGTGGTGTGCGCTGAGTGTGTAATGTATACGTGCCTGTTGTGTACAAGTGCTGTTTTGTCCAGTTATGGCTCCTCTCTGTCTCTGAATGACGTTTTGGTAGCAAAGGATTGTGGGATTTGTGGGGGGCTGTCATATAGTGCTGTAAGTAGGTGTGTCTGGTGTGTGTATGTGTGTCAGGTGTGGGGTATTTGAACTGTCCAATGTAGTGTTGTCTGTCTGAGGTGAGTTTTTGAGCACGGGGGTTCGGATCACCAATGGTTTTCCGCCATGGAAGAACTGCTGTGGCTATTTGCAGGTTGTAATCTGGTAGGTAGAAGGTTGTCGGGCTGGTGGTGCTGGTGGTGGAACCGCCTGTTTCCTTCCCTCCAGTGTCCTGGCGGTGTTGGATTTGTGGCTACTTTTTGGCGGCCTTCAGTGTGTGACTCTTAATACGGCTGCCGGATTTCTGCTAACATGATGGTCTTTTGGGGACTGCTACCACAGCGGTCTTGTGAAAAGACCGCCAAAGTCATAGTGAGGCCCCTACTCTCTCTCACATATATACACAATCACCCGCAAGCATGCACACAACATACATTTAAACATGTAAAAGCACTTTTTTGTTACTTATCTCAGCCTCCAGGGAAGGCTATAATGCTGCTAAATGTGCTCCATTTTTAATACACTAATAATGAATAATGGAACATTATAGTTTAATAAAAGCGGTTAGAGAAAACAGAGTGGAGCCCCAACTGAAAGGACAAGCTGCTACTGTGTTTCTGGCAATGAAATTGCCACCTTTAAGGCCAGGGGTCGCAAAGACAGTGCCAGGGGTTGCAACTACTACCCCTGGCGACCCCTAAATGACATCCATGCAGGTCCCCAGTGTAGTACTTATCCTTTTTTACTTCCTCTGACTCAAAGTGTGAGAGATGTGTTTTTGTAGAAAGAAACCATTGGTGTTTTAATACAATTAATAGTATTTAGGCCCTCATTTTAACCTTGGCGGTAAAAACCGCCTACCGCTGCAGCGACAGCCGCCAAAAGACCGTCGCCGCGGCTACCAGCCGTCCACCATATTATGACCACTGCTGGATTTCCGCCACAAGAATGGTGGAAATCCAGCTGTGGCCATGCCGGCGGATGGTGGTAAGGTAGCACTGCTGCCACCAGCAGCGCCACGCCAGTAGACCGCCGCCAGCTGTATTATGACCAATAATACAGCCTGGCGGTGTTCTTCTGGCGGGCACTGCTCGCGGTAGCAGCGCCCCGTCCCATTCCCTGCCATAGGACCCCCTGGGGGGTCTGGAGCGGTAGGGCAGGATGGAGGGGGGTTACTGGAAAGGAAGGGGAGAGACCCCTATCAGTGACAGGGAAGGAGTTTCCTGTCACTGATATGGCCTACCGTCATGGTTTTCATGGCGTTACGAATGCCCCGAAAAACCTGGCGGTAGGCAGGGTCATAATCCCGCAAGCGGAACAATGGCGGCCGCCGGACTGGAGTTTGTTATATCCAGCTCGGCAGCTGTTACCTCCGTGGCAGTCGGAGTAGTACATTAGCAGGTTGTCTTCAGCCAACCCACCAATGTCATAATATGGTGGTAAGTATCGCCAGACTGTTGGCGGTACTTAACGCCACATTAATGCCGACCGCCAGGGTTATAATGACCCCCTTAGTCTTTTAATTTGACTAATTTGAGTAATTGGTTACTTTGCATTGTACAATGTCATGTAAAAGTGTTTTTATTATTCAGGGTTGGAGTATGCCAGGTTATTAGAATGCATCTTTAAGACCATGGTGAAGCTTTGTATTTTTCTTGTATCAGCTGAAGTATCATATGTTCACTGGGAATATGTAATTTGGGTGGTGCCTTTGTGTTGTGATAGAATAGTTAGGCTTTGAGAGGCGAGTGGGTGTTAGCTTGGCACCATACATGTAAGAATTGGAAGGGATGGAGGCATATCGCTGCCACTGACCCAAGATAAGTAATATCAGACTAATGGTTGACAAGTGTGTGAGTTTCAAGTGCACTGACATAGGGTTTGAATTTTGAACACCACCGAAATTAAGATGGGTCAATAGATTTTCTCAGACTTGTTTGGTGTAAAGTCTCCACCTCTTAAGAGTGTAATATGTTTTGGCATTTCTTCACTTCCAAATTATTCGCTTTTAATTTCTTGTGATCTTATACTTGCTGGAGTGAATGGAAGTATTACTGAAACTCAGACTCTTCATCCGAGGCATTAGAGTCAATTGTTATTCCTTTTTTGGCCAAGAAATGTTTGAGAAGTGCATGATAAAAACTGACTGTAATAAATGTTTGACGTTTTGCTGGCATTTACAAAGCCATCACAACATCCCTCTTCCTTATCTTGCAGACATGTTTACCATCTTTGGTGGTGCTCAACATGCCCACAGCTAGGACACCATCAGACTGCAGACGAACAAGTGTAAAAAAGAAAAAAACAAGGTAGCAGGCCTTTTACATTCATGCACCCAAGATCTGGAACAACATCCCAGTGTCCATCATTGCTGCTCCAATTTAGGAACGCGTTGAAAACGCACCTCTTTAAAGAACACTACTTCACGATGAATGAAAAGTCCACAAACCAGCTAACTGTCCTATCACTTGCTGATTTCATGTTGGGTTTTGAGCCTGTATAGGGCTCCTCTGCCTTTTGGTTAGGTTTGCACTACAGGAATACAGGCATTGTAGGACTTCTTGGTTTTGCATGTTTTGTGGAGTGACATCAGTTAATGCATGGTCATGTTTTTGAGCGCTTCTTGCATATCCATTTTAGTTTCTGGTAGTAGTTTAATCTTTAGTACCTTCAAGTCTGAGGTAAAAATCTTAATTGGTTTTCAATTGTAGTTGAATGTGATTTTACAATACAGTAAATATGTCTTGTAAGTTTTCTAGGTCATTTACCAAAATGATCATGTCACTGCTCTCAGTACAACATTCTAGCTCTGGGGCAAGAAGTGTATCTTCCATGTTTGTGACAGTATTGCTTATTTTAGCATTGAAGGGTTTCAGACGTTTTACTTCTTGTAGTATCCCTGCTATACTCATATCGATCACTGGTTTGCAAGCTGAAAGGACTTCTAGAGGATCAGGTTTATTTATTTAAAATGATTGGAAGATGCATGGGCTTGTTCCCCTACTTCATACACAGCTGCAGTTCTGTCTTCAGTTTGGATTGACATTGTGTATCTGACTTGTGTTACACTATTTAGAGCTTATTTGAGGCTCGTGAACCATTGACTGATTAGTCAGTATATGTGATTGTGGAAGTCAGATACTAGATATAGGCTAAAGAAGATGCCCCTCCCCTCCCCCTGGGGAAACATATTTACTCGCGAAAAACAAAAAAGGCTTTAACTGCATATGCACATTTTTCTCACATTTCCACATCCTGAAACATACACCCATTACATTTACGCATGTTGCACATAGCACTGCAGAGATTCTAAAAAGGCAGCAGATTCCCAGGAGTACTGCAGGAATCATTTGTGAATTCCTAAAATGTCAGACATGTACATCAAATCTACTAAAAATGTAGAATTTTCTTTAGAGGTTTAGAAGTCTGAGATTTTCTCTGGCTGTTTTGTGCGTCAGACTCAGAATGCGCAAAGTGAATGGATTTATTTAACTGTATTTGCAATTGTATTTGTTTTTTTTTTGTAGAGTGTTGCTAACCTGTACAAGGGGGCCTCATAGTGCTTTAGGGTGGGTGCATCTATGAGGGAGTGGTATGCAGTACGTAATTGTCCATAAGCTAGAACTGATAGTTGGGAACAATCAGGTATTCAGCATCGTTGAGCAGTGATGAACAGTGTTTGGATATAATATGTCATCAAACATGACTTTTAACCCCTGGACACTACTGATGTGACCTCCCCTTCAAAAGTGCTCACATCTGGGTGCTAATGTTGGGAAGGTCATGTCAAGGTGTCTAACATCGGTGTAGCAGCTGCTGTGTGCTGCTTGGTGCCCCCTCCCCATTACATCTCCCTCCACTCCAGCATGGTGTGATGGTCCTGCAACTGACGTGAATGCATCACTGACATAATGACATCAGTTGCAGGACCAGCAGTCAGGAAATGGCTTTCTGATTTTTGGACAAGTGTGGAGGGGCTGAAAAAAGCCCTGTTCTTCTTGCTCGCAGGGGCTGGACCAAAAGGGCGGTATTGCTGGAAAGATGAGAAACTAGAACTGATACATGAGTGAGAGACTGATACAATATTGGTGAGGGGGCGGGGGAGAGAAGACTCTGGCAGTGATTTTCAGTCAGAAAGGATCTGTCAGAGGAATGTGATTTCTCTGGTGATGGTGACACATCTGTTGTCGCCAAGTCAAGGTCTTTGACTGTTGAGTAGGAAGGGGAAGCTCCATGGTTAATGGTACCTGAGGCTTATCCACAGTCTCTTAGAATTGTGCCGGCTAAAGCATGGTTGGAGAAGGGTCTGATGTGGTTTTCCAAGTGGTGTCCAACCTGTTCTACCTCCTTTTACTATATTTGCTGGTAGTTCTGTAGACACAGATAATTTCACTCCAATTGACTATTTTAATATCTTCCTAGATGATGGATTTTCTTAAAAGACAGTATTTGATGCAGCAAAGGGGCAAGCTCGAGCCCCGTTTAAATGTGCACTGGTGTGCCCCAACTAGTGCTGAAAAATTGAGGGCGTTTTAGGGTCTTAGGGGGTCATTCTGACCCCGGCTGGCGGCGGTAGCTGCCGGCCTGGCTGGGACCGCCAGAAGACCGTACCGCGGTCAAAAGACCGTGGCGGTCATTCTGGGTTTCCCACTGGGCTGGCGGGCGACCGCCAAAAGGCCGCCCGCCAGCCCAGTGGGAAACACCCTTCCACGATGAAGCCGGCTCCGAATGGAGCCGGTGGAGTGGAAGGTGTGCGACGGGTGCAGTAGCACCCGTCGCGAATTTCAGTGTCTGCTGAACAGACACTGAAATTCAAAGTGGGGCCCTCTTACGGGGGCCCCTGCAGTGCCCATGCCATTGGCATGGGCACTGCAGGGGCCCCCAGGGGCCCCACGACACCCCTCACCGCCATCCTGTTCCTGGCGGTCGAAACCGCCAGGAACAGGATGGCGGTGAGGGGGTCGGAATCCCCATGGCGGCGCAGCAAGCCGCGCCGCCATGGAGGATTCCCATGGGCAGCAGAAAGTCGGCGGTACACCGCCGACTTTCCGTTTCTGGCCGCAGCTGTACCGCCGCGGTCAGAATGCCCAAAGGAGCACCGCCAGCCTGTTGGCGGTGCTCCCGCGGACCCCGGCCCTGGCGGTTTTTACCACCAGGGTCGGAATGACCCCCTTAATCTCCTGATGGGCATTATTTACAAGGCAACAGTGTCCTCTTACTGGTCTTGTGAGCCACTGGGGTGCACGCCATTGTTCTCTGCTGTAATAAGCAGAGGTCGTTTTTTTTGCATCTGCAGTATGTGTTACCTTTCAATGATAATACACATTTTTCCCAGAGACCATCAAGACTCTGATTGGTTATTCAAAGTTCAGCCTGTTATGGACCACTTTGTCGGGCAATTTATAGATCTGGAGAAAATATACATGTGGGTGAGTCCTTTGTGTTATACAAAGGACAGCTGCTGTCAAAGCAGTATATCTAAGCAAGGGAGATTGATATGGTATTCAATTGTGCCTATTTTTTTTAAAATTCACCTGGCTATACCTGTAGTATACAAGTATTTACAAGGATGGGCACCGGCATTTCACTACCCAATTTCCCTGACTCATTAGCAACAAGTGGAACAATTGTTTGGGAACTTGTGAGTCCCCTATTGAACAAGGGCACCACTTGCAGCCAAACTATTTCTACACTAGAATTCCACTTTTCAGGGAATTGTTTCTTATGACTATACATGCTCGTGGTTCAATTAGAAGCAACAGAATAGGATTTGCCGTGAGACTGGTTAACAGGAAGCTTACAAAAGAACTGTCAGTGTTATATCTTGTAAGGAACTGCTAGCTCTCAAATTCCAAGACTGCAGTCAAGTGTATCTTTTGACCCCTATATATGACAAGACAACACCCTCAGTCTTCATGCATAATCAGATAGCTAAAGTCCAGAAGCTTAATTGCATTCTGCACTACAACAAATAATTAAGTAGAGTTGACAAGCATGAGCAGATGCTTCAGCCTTAGAATGCTGCGCATAAGACCTCGATTTTATGTAAATGGCAATGTACAATGCATATGTTGAGTATTGACATTCAGCATATGAATACAAGGTGCACTTTCTTAACTTTGAAAAGGCAGTCATCTGCAAACTTATTTTTTTAGTTGAAGATGAAGCTATTCCAAATGAGTTAAAGTGAGTTTCAAGGTTGGTTGGACTACGCCCTCCCTAACTTCTTTTAATAAAGAGAAGAAACAGCATCCTTACCTGAGATGTCAAATTTGTTTTAGATAAGGGATCAGACTACAATCCCCAGTGTCTCTCAAATTCTGCCATTTGACACTATGAATATTTCATTTTGTATCACATGGAGCCTGAAGCTGGTAGTCAATTGCTTAAAGATGATTTTGTCAGGCAATTACTTGAAAATAACATTTAAAACAAAACAATAATTATGTCTCAACCCCTGTTTAACTGCACAACGTGTAAATTTCACATTGGTGAACTTTTAGTCTGTTGTTTTTTTGCTAGGTCTGGTAAAGGTAGCAACTGCTCTGCTAGCAACTCAAGCTGTTCAGTAGTCAGTGCTTTGGTTCCCAGTACTTCCAACAGAAATTCAGATCTAAATTTATTCTCTAAAGACAGGTGGGTTTTCACCTTTCTTGATACAGGATGCAAAGAGGAGCAGGCAGAATACATAAATAACTTGGTTTCTGGTCCTTCTTCTATAGAGGGCAGTTTAGTAAAGTTTTTATGCAGATGAAGATAAATCCACTCACGTTCATGGATTCTTGTGACTATTCACGGTTTACAACTCTATTACAAACATTTGTAGTTTCCTTCCAACACCTTTGCCATTCTTCAAGACAAAAAGACTGTAAGTCAGGAAATGTTGCTAATCCTCCAAAAATAGATAATGAATAAAAGTTTCTCTACTGCATCCTGAAGGTTTTCTCAGCACATTCTTTTAGAAAAAGAATGAGAAGAAATGTGAGCTCATAAATCTAAATAATTATAATCATTTTGTGGTGTGCTATAACGTTTAAATAGAGAGAATTATACAGATCAGAGATGTGTTCCTTTTGTGAGATGGGTTGGTGAAAACAGACCTTCAGGATGCATATTTAATGGTACCCATTCATATTCAGAACTGAAAATATCTGCAGCTCTACTGGCAGGACATAACGTATCAGTTTATCTGTCTACCATTTGGGCTGGTGTCAGCTTTTGTTGTTTCCCAAGCATTCTAAAGTCAAAGGTTGAAATATTGACATCACAGGGAGTCATAATAATAGTCTATCTAAATGACATTCTGTTAATGGTTCAGGCCCCAATAATTCACCATCAACATGTTCAAATTAATGTTTAGCTTCTCAGAAGTCTTGGACTATGATCAATAGTGGCAGGTTCAGTTTGATGAAACAGTGGGGATGTTTGTGCTTTAAGACCAGCATTTGAGGTATGGATCTTACAACTTTCGGACACCAAAGTGGCAGTAGCAAGGAGAGAAATTCTTTCTTCAAGTCTCTTGAGGTTTTCTCATATCTTTGAAACATGTTTCCATGAATTGTAAGTCTATTGAATTCCTCAATACAAACATTTGTTTGGGTCCTTTTCATTATAGCGCCCTCCTGCAGCAAACTAAAATCTCACATCTATGAAAAGGGTTACCTTTTTGTTTGGATTATTTGTCTAAACCATGAAGCACAAACAGAAATTCAAAGGTGGGTGGCTAAATCACATTGAGGCCTGTAGTGGCTGAGCAATCTTTGCTTCTTTTCCAAATCTTAACTTAGAACCTGGTTGTCAGCCTTTCAGGAAGGAGAACAAGATGTATCCAGTTTCCAACTGGCAGGGCAAGGTACAAGAAAGAGTCTACATTGCATATGAATTTTTCAGCTCTGTCTTTTACTTCCTTTGCCAATAAAGTTTTGAAAGGAAGAGTAAAGTAGTTCTCTTAAAGAATGGACAATCTGTCAGGTGTCAACTATATTAATCATCTGGCCTGGGGTACCAAAATGCAACCCTCATGGAACTGGCAATAAATTGGAGTCATGTCAATAATGCCAGATAGCAGTGCAAATATAATATTTTCCAGGAAATCAATAAAATATCAAAGCTTGACATCTATGCACCCTTACATTTTCCACAAAAGTTTCCCTTTGTGGGTCCCATAATGATAGATCTCTTTGCATCACAAATGAACTATCACCAGTTAGTTTTGCAAAGTTGGCCACCAGATCCATTTGCCTTACCAGTGTATTGTTTATTAAGTATTTGTCCGGAGGAATGGTATATACTTTTCCCCCTTCCTAATGATTCCCAGAGGTGTAGCTCTGACCAGGCAACAGGAAGTAATGGTGGTGCTAATTACTCCTCTGTGGCAATATCCAATCCAGTGTGGTATAATTCTCTGTTAGCAGTGTCCATGGAATATATGATCTTTATTACTGAACTACTGAATGAAGTACTGAATGCTCACAGTCTTTTACACAAGCTAGCTCTCAATCACAGCATTACCTTAGTAGCCAAGAAAGTATCAGGTCAGCATGACATACCCCAGATCTTTTCACAGATGCTCCTGACCACATTAAAACTCATGAGCACATGGCACATCCACGGTTCACAGCTCAACCTGGATAGTATTAATTAGCCAGTGTTTGCATAAGGGTAAGCATCCCTTTCCGTCAAAGGTCACTTTCATTTTTGGCCTCCAAAGCCAGTCAAGATAAGTCTTACAGGACAGTTCATTCTTACCAATTGGGAAATTCTATAGAACAAAAGTAGACAATGGATCTGTAGGAGAACATGCTTATATTAGTTGCCTCATTTAAGGAAACTGTTTTAAAAAACCTCCAACTCTAAATTACTGTCAACTCTGGGGTTTAAATATGGTGTTTCCCTTGTTCTTTGCATGGCCTGACAATGATCTTTTGTCAACTCAAAATATTGTTATGCTTGGCATCCATCAACACCATTTCAGATGTTAGAAGTGTGTTTTTTTCTGCAAGACAATTTCCTGCTACCAAGGTGTGTTTTGATATTTTGGCAGAACTAAGACAGATTTGATGACTGTGGAGTACACGTATTTTCCTGACCAAGCAATATTGCTTATAGGTAGATGTTAAAAAGTGTATTAATTCAAAATGAAGGTCTAGGAATGTCTTTTTTTCTCTCCATTACTAATCTCCTTCATGAAACTGTTGTGTTGATCCCAATGTTATTGGTCATACCCAGGAGCTCTCCTGAGCCCCAAAAGGAAATGCCCTCTATTTGGAGAAAAGGAGAACTGACAGATGCTCTCACTCCTCTTTGATGAGTTACTCTGAGATGGGGAGTCTTAAAGGTGAGATGAACCTGTGAGAGAATATCTTATCTACGAGTGATAATAAATGGAGCCTTGCCCTTATATCCCAAATCAGCACACACACACAATAGTTGGTATTTAACTACCATATACTTATTTTGCAAAACTTGCCTACAAATTATGTGTATCAGAATGATCATTATTACTATAAACACATCAGCAGGTAATGTGCAGATCAAGGCAAATGATGGAGAAGCTGAATCATACATTAGCACACATTCTTACCCTGTTATTGTACTATCCAAAGTGTCTACTTATTGTCAGCCATGCAACCTATATGGCTACATTGTGTTATTAAGCTTACATTATGACAATACATGTATGCCTTCCTCCAATATCTTATGTTGTCATAGGGCCAGCAGTTGGAATTTCAGACCTTTGTCATCTCCTCTTAGCAACCAGTCCATGTGTCTAACCCCACTCCTGCATTGATACCTTATATACTTTTATCAGTAATGTTGTCTGTGTGTTATTTGGAGGTTGAGCTGAACAATCTGAAAGTTAAATCAAATTCAGCCCTCTCCTTTTATGTCTGAAGGTTTGCAAGGCTCTTGAGAATGTTTATTTCAGACTGCTTAATATTTGATAATAATATGGCTAATACACCATGACTAGTATAAGTAGAGACAGCTTTCACCAGCCTGGGATATTTAGAGCTTATAACCCTGAAAGCATAAAGAATGGCTCTAGAGCCTTTGTTAAGAAAGCTTTTATAAATTACCAACAAGTAGCCCATTTGACTGAATTTGGCAAGTCAAAGAATGGAAGTCACTATGAACCACTTAAAACTACACCGGGTCTATAATTTTATCTCACTTACATTTTTAACCCTCAGCATAGATTCGTGTTCACATGTTTCATTTTTAAGTAGTGTTCCCCACAGAAGTCTCTTCTTCGAAAATTACCACAATGTCCTTATGATAGTATTTCAGAACAGAGCTCAACCCACTGTGTGCTTTTTTGTCCATTTTACAAGCCTTTGGGGAAACACTTTTCGATACCTATTTTTCAGGAAGGAAATATTAGGCCCTCATTCCAACATTGACGGGCGGCGGAGGCCGCCCGTCAATGTTGCGCGTCAGGAATACCGCTTCGCGGTCCAGAGACCGCGGAGGGTATTCCAAGTTTTCCCCTGGGCTGGCGGGCGGCCGCCGAAAGGCCGCCCGCCAGCCCAGGGGAAAACGACCTTCCCACCATGAAGCCGGCTCGTAATCGAGCCGGCGGAGTGGGAAGGTGCGACGGGTGCTACTGCACCCGTCGCGTATTTCACTGTCTGCTATGCAGACAGTGAAATACATTTTGGGGCCCTCTTATGGGGGCCCCTGCAGTGCCCATGCCGTTGGCATGGGCACTGCAGGGGCCCCCAGGGGCCCCGCGACTCCCCCTCCCGCCATCCGGTTCCCGGCGGGAGAACCGCCAGGAACTGGATGGCGGGAGGGGGAGTCGGAATCCCCAAGCCGGCGCAGCAAGCTGCGCCGGCTTGGAGGATTCCTTGGGGGCAGCGGGAAACCGGCGGGAGACCGCCGGTTTCCCTTCTCTGACCGCGGCTAAGCCGCCGCGGTCAGAATGCCCCGCGGGGCACCGCCGGCCTGTCGGCGGTGCCACCGCGTCCCGCGGCCCTGGCGGAAGTAATCCGCCAGGGTCATAATGACCACCTTAGACAGTATAAGCCAGCATTAGTATTTTTGCAGCACTGTTAGGTATGTCAGGTGATACTGAATTTTATTGTGCATTAGATGTGCATTATATGTTGAAAAAAGCTGTTGATTAGTAAATTGTAGTTAAATCTTCCTTTTAAAGATCAATTCAATTTTTACCTCCCTATACATAATGATGAACTGCATTCCGTTTAACTGTGAAAATACTGTATTGTGTATGATACGTTTTAGGTTGTGTTTGCTATTATGGTTTGCCTTTGAGCAGAATAAACCTGATTTTGACTAGACTTGACTAATGATGTCCTACAGAATGGTACGAGAATGTAACTAGGAAGGGATAACTCGTGCTTGGCTCCAGTTTTGCTACCAAAACTAGAAACATTGCCCCTTTTTGAACAAGCATGTCCCTTCCTAGTACGGAATTGCAGAGGTATGTATGATTATTTTGTGACCATGAATGCGGTCGCAAAACAAACGCAGTTACCTCCAATTTCAAATTGGTGGTAGCCCATTCGCAAAGGGGAAGGGGTCCCCAAGGGAACCCTTCCCCTTTGTGAATGTATGCGAAAACATTTTTTAAGAGCAGGCATGAAAAGTAAACTTTTCATTTTTCATTTATAAACGCATCCTGTTTTCCTTTAAGGAAAACAGGCTGCATTTTAAAAAAAAAATTGCTTTATTGAAAAGCAGTCACAGACATGGTGGTCTGCTGAGCCCAGCAGGCCACCATCCCTGTGATTGTAGCCATTTGCAATGGCTCGCAAATTGTGACCTACCTCATGAATATTAATGAGGTAGGTCCATTTGCGAGCCCTTGTGAATCGTAGTATGAAACTTCTGGAATTTCATACATTCCAATAGCGATTACTTTATTACGATTCGCAAAAAATCACAATTAGGTAATCGCTATTGGATATAATGATACATCTGGCCTGGAGTTTCTAAACTGAAAACATGGCGCTCAAGAACACACCCATTAGCATTAGCATTTAAGCAGGTCACTTTTCTATACCCAGTGCCTATTACATACATTCTCTACTATGCATTATCATGTAAAAGACTGGCCACACATGACAAAATCTGATGCCCCTGTGTCCTCCTCACTTTGGCACAGGGGGCCTGTCTGATTACGTCTCTCTTTAGATTAGATACCAAGGGCCAGATGTATCAAAATAATTTGTATTCGCAAATAGGGCAAAACTGTAAATTCCACCGTTTGTGAATGCAAACTTGCCTTTCACAATGTATGAAAGGCATTGCAGTCCCACTTTAGGGAATCACGGGCTAGATGTATGAAACTTTTTTGCACTCGCAAATGTTGCGAATTGCAAATATCGGCCGTTTGCGAGCGCAAAAAAGTGGTCTGGGATGCATGAAAGGCATTCGCAGACCAAAAATAAGAAATCGCAAAAATTGCGATTTTTTTACATTGCGACCTGCTTTTGCGAGTCGCAATTTGTGATTCGGTATTTCCAGTAGGAAATTGTGCGGCGCAAATTCAAAGTCGCAAAGAGATGCATCAAAAAATCACAAATTGCGATTTTTCGCAGAATGGCATTTTGCACATGCAAAATACCACTAACTGAAACCAGGTGGTAACCAGGTACAACTTATATAAAGAGGCCCAGAAAGCCTCAGACTCTTTTCCACAATGGTTGCACTCTACGTCATGGCGAGGAGGATGAGGATCTTGACAGGTTTGAGGAGAGGGAGGAGGAGACAGGAGCGCATTTTCAGAGTGCGCATTACACTTTTGAACCTGACAGAGGAGGAAATATATGAGAGGTATGGGTTGAACTCAGCCATGATACTTGATCTGATAGCTGAGCTACAACCCATACTACAGCGCAGAACACTAAGGACACACAGCATACCCACCCATGTGCAGGCATTATGCTCCCTCCACCTACTCGCCTCAGGGAGCCATCAAGGGGTCATAGCAGCAGCTGGAGGGGTATCATAGAGTACCCTCTCCAGATTTTTTTGTGCATTTAGCAACGCCATGCTGAGCAAACTACACCAGTACATCAGATTCCCCCACACCCCACAGGAAATACAGCAGACAAAAATAGATTTTTACCAGATAGCACAGTTCCCCCACGTCCTAGGTGCCATAGATGGGACACATGTGGCAATCTGTCCACCATCTGCCACAGAGTATGTGTACTGCAACCGGAAATACCAACATTCAATGAGTATACAGGTGATATGCAGTGCATCCTACATCATTACTGATCTCGTGGCCAGGTACCCAGGGAGCACATGTGATTCGTACATCTTTCGCCATAGCAGCATACACACAAGACTCCTAGCTGGGGAGTTTGGTGAAGGATATCTACTAGGTATTGTCCCTCTATACAATGGCGCATTGATGTCATGCTGATGTCAGATGGCCCACTTCTTATCATACCCTTTGTCCCTTCCTGGAGACAGTACCTACGCAGTGCGCACCTACATGATGACGCTCTACCTCAGTCCTGCAACACCTGCTGAACGGAGATACAATGCAGCACACAGGGCAACCCGCAATGTGGTGGAGCGCACATTTGGACTGCTGAAGAGTCGCTTCCGGTGCCACCACAAAACTGGAGGGGCACTTCAGTACAGTCCAGAGACGACATGTGGAATAGTGGCTACTTGTGCTATCTTGCACAACCTAGCTACCACCAGGGGCATACCTGTTGAAATATGTAATACTGAATCTGATGAGGATGATGATCCCATGCCACCCCTACATCCAGCAGACAGGACCAGTGCAGCAGATGGAAGGCAAAGGAGTGCCGACATCGCACACAACCATTTCAGACGTGAGTATAAATGACACAAATCCTCTGACAACTGTACCTGTAGTGAAATAAATTTATTACCTTAAGTCAGGTAATGTTCGTGTGAAGAATAACAAAAAAAGGTGAAGTGATAAACTCGAAACAATGAAGGACCTGAGTAATGCACTATTACTTCATAGTGAAAACATAAGTCCACTGGCAGCTACAGTCATTTTTTGCGGCCACGCACACCACTCGTGTGCCCAGTTACCTCACTGGCACCTCTATTGTCTGCCTCAGTGGCAGTGCTGTGCCTGGCACTGCGCCGTTTGGTGTCCAATGCTGGTACAGCTACACTGCTGAGGCTGGAACTGTCCTCAGTGTCCCCCAGTGCAAGCTCACTCGGTGTGGCTGACCTCTGTCCCATTATGTGGTCGATCACATTGGTGATCTGTACCAGTCCGTTCACAACATCCCTGCTGCTGTGTGCCTCCTCCACTTGTGCAGCCACTGCACGACGGGCAATCAGTGCAGTTGCATTTGCCACCCTGTTAGACGAACGACAGAAGCTGCCAAACATGTTCCTAAATCTGCTCTCCTGTCTGCGCTGGCTCACCCTGTCATGGCGCACCTCCTGGCAGAGTTCACGGACAGCACTTGTGAGGTCTCTGGTGTCCTGTGATGCCTGCACCTGTCCCTCATGCAGCTGTTCTATGTTGGCATTGAGGGACTCAAGTTGGCGATGCAGGCCCACCATGTTGCTGTTACGTTTGCGCAAATTCTTTTCTAATCCCAGGATCGTCTTGTTTTGTAGGCGCTGCTGCTGCAACATAGCAGCTTCCAGCCCACCAAATAGGGAGGGACCCTCACCTGCCTCATGCTGCTGTGCCCCGGAATTTGTCGTCATCCTGCGTGGTGCTGTGGTCTGCTGACACCTGACCTCCTGCATCTGGCTGCGCCTGCCTGTTGGTGATGTGGAAATTGGCCCTTCCTGCTGCTCATCTGAGTCTTGGCTGAGCTCTGGCAGTGGCAGTGCCCTGGGCCTGCGTCGGACAGGTGCAATGGTGAGAGACCCACTGGTGTTGGTATCAGAGGCCGGATGGTTGTCAGTCTCGCCTACCCGTGCTGATGCTGTGGCTGCTGGGCCTGGCCCACCTGCAACGACAATATGCAGCATGTCAGTTATGTTTGTTACATTTACGGTCACACAATGGTAATAAAGGTACAGGTACTTCTCTACACTGTGTTGTGTGTGTTGTGTTCCTCTGGGTGTCACTCTACTTAAATACATTGTATATGCTACTTTCAGCTCTGGGTTGTGGACTGCCACTCCCATAATGCATTGTTGTGCTGCTTCTAAGATGTGGACTGGACTACTTCTCACAACGTTTAACATCACTTGCTAATTCCTAAGGGGCTTTTGTGCATACACATATGGGGTTAAAAATCAATATTGCACTTACCTTGGCTGGTACTTGGTGTGCTGGAGGTGTCTATCTCTGTGACCCCTGTCACAGCTTCAGGGAGGAGTGTGGACTCGACTAGGTCCTCTAATGGGGTGGATGGTGCCTCTGTGGGTGGACCGCCTCCTGTGCCCCTGGCCTCCTGCAGTCTCCTTGCCACCCTCTCCTTTGCACGGGACCGCAGGTCATACCACCTCTTCTTAACTTCTTCTACGGAGCGCTGTGGCGATTCGCAAGGCCATTTTTTCATACATATGGCCCCACATTTTTTGTGATTCCCTAAAAATGCGACTCCAAATAGGGAATAGAAATTAGCAATTCCCTAAATTGGAAATCACAAATAGGGAGTTCCTATTTGTGATTCCCTATGCATATGTAACAAGCATTTCGTAAATGCGCACTGGGCATTTAGCAAATGCTATTACCATCAACTTCAACTTGATAGTAACCACGTGCAATTTAAAAAAATTCATTAAACATGCATTTTTTAAAGTGGCATGTAGCGGACACAGGCCCCTATGGCGCTTTGCATGTGCACAATTTTTGGGGGGGTTTGCATCAAAGCCTCTCTGCATCCTTGGTTTTGCATTTCCTAGTTTGCAAATACAAAGTAGGAAACCCCAAACCATTCACCCATAGGAACGAATGGAGTCGCAATTCCGAATAGCAATTCCCTAATAGCGATTGCGATTCTGTAGGAATCACTATTAAGGAATCACTATTTTGTTACATAGCATTTTGCATTCCCTAAATAGCGATTTCTTAAAATTAGCTATTTAGGGAATGCAAAATGTGATTTTGAGACATCTGGCCCCAAATCTTTTGATCTGCATGCCACTACGAGGTCCATACTATTCAACGTTTTTTAGGGAGATGTCAGATTAGATAAGATTCTCAGCTCAATGAATCGCACTATTGACACTACTTTCTGCACTTCTTATTATACGTACCGGTTTCTAGTGCTTCTGTGACTATAGTCATTATGCTTTTAATAGTCATAGTAAGAGAATTTGGTCTTGCTATAAAATGCACCATTTCCCAAATAGTTTTGTCAGTTCTGATTTTTTTAATATAATGGCGAGTAATGATTTGTATCCTGTCCCAATTTTTTCCTGTTTGGTTCCAGCTAGCGCGCTCACTGCCATTATATTAATGGTAGAATGCACACCAGTTTAAACCATTTGAACTGAATAAGCAATAGGTTTTATGGGTGCTCACGGGCAAAGTTTTGGTGTGTGACTCTGGCGTGCTCTACCCGAAAACACGATGAAAATACCATGTCACTAACTGGTGCACCCACTGCTGCTGGCAGTTTCTAAAACAAGCTATGTGGATATTACTCAGGAGATTTTCATCTTTCTTTTGCTGGTTCTTCTGTTTATGGTTCCTTTGTTCCTAGATAATTAATTGATTAAAACACACAAGAAAGGAGGACAGGCAGCTCGTGGTCAAGAGTATACTAGGTGCCAATGTGCTCTGACTGGTAGATTTTCTATGGTAACCAGTGGTTAGCCACTTCCCTGACGTTCTCAGGAGTGTAAGTTGTTTTTCTTGCCTGCTATACTAACAAAGGAAGAAAAGGAAGCATAATATGCACACCAGTTTTTTTTTAACAAAATCAGAACTTTTCAACACTACCAATTAGTAAAACCTGCATTAGTGCCCAGAGTGCAAAATTGGGAGTTGCACACCCAAGCACAATGTTTCCTTTGGTTGGCAATAACTACTGGTATGGGGCTGATCTAGAAGCACTGTTAAAACCACGCTCATTAAGTGTAAGTATTGTTACGCAGCAATGCTTTAGAGCAGTGGTTCCTAATCTGTGGTCCGAGGACCCCTAGAGGTCCGTGAAGCCTCCTCAGGGAGTCCATGACTGCTTATAAAATCAAATAATATTAACAGATTAATAAAGTGCACATAAATATAGTAGCCACTTATACAAATGAAAAATTTGAAACATCTGTAAATGTCAAGGAATTTGAAATTGGAGGCTAAAAATGTTGGCCCTCATTACTACCCTGGCGGTAAATGCCGCCGACCGCCATGCTGACGGCCGCCAACATACCGTGACTGCGGCGGTATACCGTTACGGGTATTATGACCCACACAGAGAAATCCGCCACTATATAGACACCCTCACAAGTCCGCCAGACCAAAGGTCAGTGTTAAACTCGCAGTACCAAAACCCACACCGTTACGCCAACAGAAATATGCCCACAGCATCATAACCCACGAATCACTGCGGCGGTCATTCAACCACGGTAAACCATTGGCGGTACACACCGCTGCGCTCAAAATACACACACACTAACAAAACTACACCACATTGGACAATTCAAACTATACACACCTGACACACATACACACACCACACCCACACACCCAATCCAATATAAAACACAGACCCACATTACCCACAACCCCTTACAATGAAAACAAATATTGCCAACTGAGAGAGAGACAAGCCAGGAGCACCCACTGAATCAGAGCCACATAACACCATCACCTACACACCATCCACGCACCTCACAGCACACACCCCACACATACCACTCACACTACACCCATGGCACCACAAAGACATCTCAGGTTCTTAGAGGAGGAGCTAAGGGTAATGGTGGAGGAAATCATCCGGGTAGAGACACAGCTATTCGGATCACAGATGCAGCAGATGTCTATTGCAAGGAGGATGGAGCTATGGCGGAGACTCGTGGACAGGGTCAACGCCGTGGGAGAGTACCCCAGAACAAGGGATGACATCAGAAAGAGGTGGAACAACCTACGGGGGAAGGTGCATTCCGTGGTTGCAAGACACCAGGTAGCTGTACAGAGGAATCGCGGTGGACCCCCACCTCCTTCCCCACAACTAACAACATGGGAGGAGCAAGTCTTGGCGATCATGCATCCTGAGGGCCTGGCAGGAGTAGCAGGAGGACTGGACTCTGGTAAGTCAAATCTTTACTACTGTATCCCCCACCCTACCTGCATGCCATCACAAACTCCCACCCCTACCCTCACCCCATCACTCCACCACATCACATATACCCCACTATCACAACCCACCCATCCCAATACCAAGCCCTGCATGCAACACCAATGCATGGACACCCATCACAGACCTGCCTGGACACCCATTACCACAGCACGCACACTAGTGACAATCACTTAGCCAAACCAATAACATCTCACACAACCCAAACCTACCTTGCTAATAACAACCATAGAGGGAAACATATCCATGCACATAACGGCACACACAGATACAATAACACTGCACTTACATCCCCACAGGACCCCCACTCAACGTCACCGAAGAGGAGGTGCCACCAACATCCAGTCCCCCCCCAAGAAGAGGCCCACAGTGATGACAGCCTCTCTGCACGCCTGGATCACAATGACCAACCTGGCCCATCAGGGACCTCTGGACAGTCGGTTACCCTGCCACAAACCACCACAGAGCCTCCCCCCTCAGGAAACACCAGCACAGCACCCACCCAGCGGGCCCATCCCTCTGTCCCCAGGACACGTCAATCAGCAGTGTGTCCACCACTACAGGGACCCCAGGCAACCCCACAAACAAAAGACAATCAGAGAGTTGGGGTCAGTGGCAGTGGGCACGCGGTTCAGGGGACAGCGGCACAGGACAACAGGGAAGCTGGGAGGACTGCTGTGCGACAGGGGGAGGACACGCCCAGGGAACCCACTCTCCATGAGGCACTTGCAGGGATCCTGGGAGCATACCACCATTCCCAGGAGACTTTGAGCCAGATACTGGCCAAGTTGCAGGAGACCCAGTAGATGCAGGAGGGACAGTGCTTGGAGATCAGGGAAGACCTCAAACACATCCACACTATCCTGGTCACCATTGCAGGGGTGCTGGCTCACATGGCCAACACCATGAGGGAGGCAGGGGCACACCAACGGGCCCCTGACACTAGCCACACCGAAGAACAGCCCTCCACCACCGCCGGTGCTAGTGGACAGTAGGCCCCGCCACAGGACCAACAGGCCACCAGCACCCCACCCCCTGCAAAAGGAGAACCACCCCGCAAACGGTCCCTGCGATTCAGGCAGAAGCCAGAGAACATAGCCAAGACCCCCACCAGGAAATAAGACTCTCCTGAATTTCACCCCTGTGTCCCACTCTGTCACCCTGTCCACCTTGAACTGCCATTGCTCCACTTCCTATGCCCCGTTGGACAATGCACCTGTGTTACAAATAGACTGGACTCTACCCTGGACATTCCTCCACCATCACCCCAGCCCATTGCACATCCCCTCTACTTATTAGCACTTAAATAAACACCCTTGGAACAAATACAAGTATGGAGTCTGTCAAATGATTGAAATATGTAATAGTTTAACAAGCTGTAAACATTGCAATTCATATGTACAGTGATATATAGGTATGACCTGTAGTGGGCAGCAGTAAACACACCAGGAGCCAGAGTGGGGCACAGAGATCTGAAAATAGAGATGCCAAAGGGTACAGTAAGTGGCCATAGACATAGGGAAATCAGGCTGCCATGTACAATGTCCAACACAAAACTGCAATGGAAAGTGAACTTACAGTGTCTTACCTGTGTGTCACTGGAAGTACTGTTGAATGAGTGAACTTCTGTTGTCCACATCTTCTTCCTCTGCCTCCTATTCCTCACTGTCCACAGGCTCCACCGCTGCCACAAGACCATCTCCAGGCTCATCCTCCTGCAGAAAAGGCCCCTGGCATCTCAAGGCCAGGTTGTGCAACATGCAACATGTAACGATGATCTGGCACACCTTCTTGGGTGAGTAGTACAGGGATCCACCTGTCAGATGGAGGCACCTGAATCTGGCCTTTAGGAGGCCAAAGGTTCTTTCAATTATTCTCCTTGTTCGCCCATGTACCTCATTTTAACATTTTAACATTCCTCTGCCCTTGTCCTGGCATTCCTCACTGGGGTCAGTAGCCATGAGAGGTTGGGGTAACCAGAGTCACCTGCAAATATCAAGGGATATCTGTTAGACACACACTCACCCTTAGGGACAACCCCACACCCATATACCTACATCAACTGGGTGGGGACCATGGGCTCACCTATTAGCCACACCCGGTGCCTCTGGAGACATCACATATGGAATGCTGCTATTCCTTAAGATAAAGGCATCATGCACAGAGCCTGGATACTTGGCATTCACATGGGAGATGTACTGGTGCGCCAAACACATCATCTCCACATTCAGAGAGCAAAAGCTTTTTCTATTCCTGAAAACTTGTTCATTTTTTCCGGGGGGGGGGACAAATGCTACATGTGTACCATCAGTGGCACCAATGATGTTGGGGATATGTCCTAGGGCATAAAAGTCAGCCTTCACTGTGGCCAAATCCTCCACCTGGGGGAATACGATGTAGCTGCGCATGTGTTTCAGCAGGGCAGACAACACTCTGGTCAGCACGTTGGAGAACATTGGCTGAGACATCCCTGATGCCATGGCCACCATTGCTTGGAAGGAACCACTTGCCAGGAAATGGAGCACTGACAGGACCAGCACTAGAGGTGGGATACCTGTGGGCTGGCAGATAGCTGAAATCACGTCTGGCTCCAATTGGGCACACAGTTCTTGGATTGTGGCCCTATCAAGTCTGTAGGTCAGGATAATGTGCCTGTCCTACATTGTCGCCAGGTCCACCACAGGTCTGTACACAGGTGGATGTCTCTATCTCCTATTCATCCTCAATGGTTTAACTCTAGGGTGGAAAACGGTGAGCAGAGGGTCATATTCACACATATGTGAAAATAAAAATGCATTTCTTCGTTTACAGAAACAGTATGTGAATACGAAAGTCAGTTGTTGTGCCAATGTCTGCTGTGACTCAGTTAGGTGCCATGGCTTGTGCCCCCCTGAAATGGCGGCTGCCTGACCTGTGAGGAGAGACAAGTGGAAATGAGGTAATTCCGCTGGCGTCGTGCGCCGTTGCGGTCGGCAGTTGACGACCGCCACGTAACTTCGCATTGGTTATCATTGGGCCCTACGGGTTCCAGGAGCCAATGGCGATGTATGTTGGTGGTGACGGTGCACACCACCGCAAATGTGACCTCCATTTTCTCTCTGTTCACTCACTTGCTACCTGACCTTCAACAGGAGAGGACCTACACTGCAAGTGCTACTGTGACCTGTGTCTGGAAGTGACAATGGATCGTGTGTCTGGGTAAAGGGCCCTCGTCTTCACTTCGGAGGAGTTGGAGAGACTGGTGGATGGGGTCCTACCCCAGTATACTTTACTCTATGGTCCTCCAGACAAACAGGTGAGGACACTGTGAGCATGATGCGTGGGCCATGAATGTATGGATTGCTGTGTGTGTAAGCCTCTTATGAGGGGGCTGAGGGGTCCTGGGCAGAGTGCTCCATGTCTGGCGGTCAATGTCTGTGCGTAAGGGGATGGGAGGGATATTGTTGGCCATAAGTGTAACAGTTCGTCGGTATGACTAATCCCTTTTTTCTATGTATATTTTCCTGCAGGTCAGCGCCCATCAGAAAAAGGGTATTTGGCGTGCCAAGGAGGTGTGGACCCTGGGGGTCTTTGACAGGCAAAGAACCCACTGCCACAAATGGTGGAAGGACCTGCGCTGCTGGGTAAGGAAGACGGCGGAGGCCCAGCTGGGGCTGGCCTCCCAACGAGGAAGGGGTGCCTGTCTTTCCCTGACCCCCCTGATGTTCCGCATCCTGGCGGTGGTCTATCCGGAGTTGGAGGAGCGCTTGAAGGCATCACAGCAGCCACAAGGGGGTGAGTACAGAATCTGAATCATGACTTTACGCGCGCTAAGGTTGTACTTGGGTGGGAGATGTGGGCTGGGGGTGCCCCTAGGCCAGGTTGAACAGGCAGGGTAGGTCCCTTGCTGGGCAGGCTCTGAAACACTCCAACCCTAATAGTGTTAGTGGGCATCTACTACTGGGCAGGGTCCTGTTGGTTTCAGGTGTGCAGCCAATGGCGTTGGGCAATGTACCCCATGGGCTGGTGACTAGCTTTGTAACTGGTAGTGCATGGCCTAGTGCATAGGGCTGATCCCTGTCTGTTGTGTACACCAACGGTGGTGTTGTTGCTGGCATTGACCAAGTGTATCCTCTTTCTCTCCCCCTTCTTGTTTTGTCACCCTGTCCTTGTGTGAATTAGCATCATCTGGCAGAGGAGCAGAGGCACCAGCGACAGAGGGAGCTGCATCCCACATGGGCCTGGAGGCCGAATCCACCAAGGATGAAGGCACCAGTGGTATGGAGGCTGAGGGGAGCACCAAAACGGAGACAGGAGGGGACACTACAGACAGCGACTCCTCCTCTGATAGAAGCTCCCTGGCTGTAGCGGACACCTCTGTGCCCACCCCAACAACAGGTACAGCAACCACCCCTGTACCAGCACCGCTCTCCCAGCACCCCCTCAGCGTGTTTCCCGTGCCCGCTCACCCAGGAGGGTGGGCATCTCCTTCGCCCTAGGCACCTCAGGCCCTGCCCCAGTCAGCCCTGCTGCCGTCAGTGAGGAGGCTATTGACCTCCTGAGATCCCTCACTGCTGGGCAGTCAACCATACTGAATGCCATCCAGGGTGTCGAAAGGCATTTGCAACAAACACATGCATACCTGGAGAGCATTCACTCTGGCGTGGTGGCCCAACAGAGAGCATTTCAGGCTCTGGCCTCCGCACTGATGCAGCTATTGTCCCTGTATCCAGCCTCCCCCCTCCAACTTCCTCTACCCAGTCCCAATCCCCTCAACCCCAACCTATCGCAAGCACACCTTCAGACTAGCATTCACCCAAATCAACACACAGAAGTGACTCAGGCAAACACAAGCACCACACTTCATCTCCCCGGCACTCACACAAGCACCGTCCTCATGCAGACTCACCAACATCCACTGCCTCCACTGTGTCCCCCTCCTCCTTGTCGTCTACCTCCCTCCCAGGAGTGTCTCCACTCACACCTGCATGCACTACATCCTCATCCACTACCTCCATCACCAGCACGCCTATCACTACACGCCCCTCACTGGCAGTCACCACCCCCACATCCATGCACACGTCCCCTGTGTCCTCTCCCACTGTGTCTGTGACCCCTCCTCCCAAAGTACACAAACGCAAGCACACACCCACTCAACAGCCATCCACCTCACAACAGCATCCAGCTCATGCACCTGCACCCAAACAAAGCAGACTGACACCTCCCACAACAACTCCCTCTTCCTCCACTCCCAAACCTTCACCCGCTCCCACCCCAATGTCCCTAAAAAGCTTTTCCTAGCCAACATTGACCTCTTCCCTACCCCTCCCCCACATCGTTCACCTTGAGCTAGGGTGGCCAGAACCCAGCCCAGCACTTCAGCCACCAAGTCCACGTCCGCTGTGGGTTCTGCAGCTCTGAGAGGCTCTAAGGAGGCACCCGTCAGCCCAGCCAGTGTGCCACCAACACCTGCCAAGGCCAAGAAAGTTCCGCCACCTGGCAAGGGCAAAAAGGGAACAGCATCCAGCAAGGAGAAGGAGGCACAACCAGCCAGCAAGGCCAAGGCAAAGACTCCAGCTGGCAGAAGCAAGGAGGCACCACCATCTGCCAAGGGCAGGAAGGGGCACAGAACACCAGCCAGGGTACTTCAGCTATCTGAGGCTGCAGGGGAAGGGCTGGAGCCTCCCCCCACCACTGGAATCACCGCCACCTGAACCGCGGCTAGCACTGCCACCTGTACCGCCCCAAGCACCGCCACCTGCACCACCGCAAGCAGCACCACTGCCAGCAGCAGCAGCCCTAGTGGGCAGCCGTCCAAGGCTGCAGGGGAAGGGCTGGAGCCTCCCACCAGTGGCAGCACCGACACCTGCACCGCGGCTAGCACCGCCACCTGCACAGCCACAAGCACCGCCACCTGCACCGCCGCAAGCAGCACCACTACCAGCTGCAGCAGCCCCAGTGGGCAGCCGTCCGAGGCTGCAGGAGAAGGGCTGGAGCCTCCTCCCACCACTGGCAGCACCGACACCTGCACCAGCACTGCAACCACTGTACAGCCGTCCCCGCCCGCGGATGGACTGTAGTCCTGCCTCCATGCTGTGTCATGCATCCTGCCCACAGAAAATCATGTGGGTGTGACACCCAGGTGAGTGACTGTGAGCTTGCACTCCCCATGTGCTGCAACACTGGGCACAAAGCCCCCTCCAGAACCAGTGGAAGAAGGCATCCACTCACCCTATCCTTGCCAGGATGAAGCACACTGGGCACAAAGCCCCCTCCAGAACCAGTGGAAGAAGGCATCCACTCACCCTATCCTTGGCAGGATGATGCACACTGGGCACAAAGCCCCCTCCAGAACCAGTGGAAGAAGGCATCCACTCAGCCCCTCCTTGCCAGGATGAAGCACACTGGGCACAAATCCACCTCCAGAACCAGTGGAAGAAGGCATCCACTCACCCTATCCTTGCCAGGATGAAGCACACTGGGCACAAAGTCCCCTCCAGAACCAGTGGAGAAGCCATCTACTTGAGAGACTGTGGCTTTGCACTTCCCAGGACCAAGCAGTGGGCCAACCACCCACTAGAGAGACTGTGGCTTTGCACTCCCCAGGACCAAGCAGTGGGCAAATCACCCACTAGAGAGACTGTGGCTTTGTACTCCCCAGGACCAAGCAGTGGGCATGGAGCCCCCTCCAGGAGCAGTGGCGTTGTACCATCTTCCAGCGGAGGTGCCCCCCCTTCCCTGTCCCCCTGAGGTGCCTGTGTGTTTTCGACCTGATGCCCCTGCAGTGTTCTCTCCATATTGAGGCAGGAGTAAAGTGTGGGCTTGGCCTATGTGTTTTGGCCCAGTGGGCCACGGACATTTTGAGTGGGCATTGTCCCACCTTTTGTATATATTTTATATGTTGTAAATACTGTTTTTGATTTCTGAATGAATTTCTAACTATTTCTAATATTACACTCATTTGACTCCATTCTTTTTGTCCTTGCGTTATTCATGAGGGTTACGGGGTGTAAATGTAATGTTGTTGCATGTGTTTGTGTGTATGGTGTTAGGGGTGAGGGTGGGGGTGGGGGTGTTGCGTGTGTGTGTCACTCTCTTTTTCCTCCCCCCCTCCCCTGTGTGCTAGGTGCAGTACTCACCGTGGTCGTCGTCGCCGGCGTTGGTGCTCCTGGTGTATGAGCAGATACACCAGCATGGGGAAGACGTGCAGCTCGGGCTCCATGGCGTCCTGGTTCTTCCTTGAGTGTTGAGAGGTGAGTCATTTCCCTTCAGAACACTATTTCCGCCATGCTTTTGATGGTTTTGGTACCGCCCCAGAAAAGGTGGCGGATAGGCCTCTTGTAATACAGTGGGTGAAACCTTGTCTTCCGCATGGCTGTTGGCGGTTACCGCCACAGTGTTTGTTGCTACCGCCGTTGTGGTCTGAGTGTTAAAGTGGCTGTCTGTGTTGGCGGTTTCTGCTGTGGTCATGATTCAATTTTTTTTTTACCGCCGGCCTGTTGGTGATGTTTTTGTTGCTTTAACACCGACCGCCAGGGTTGTAATGAGGGCCTTAATTAGTATTCTCAGATTGATTTGCTGGAGCAGTGCAGGTGCATCAAATAGAATAGAGTATGGATGATGTGTGGCTTCAGTGGAATTCAGAAAAGCTTCAACTTTCCTGTTAAAATTTATTTTTTTATTTATATTTGTTTGTAAATTAAGTAAAATGTGTTATCATTTGTGTATGTGTTTAATGAATGCTTGTTTCTGTATTTTCTGTGTATTGTTTTGCGTTTCAAATCAACTACAAAGTTAGGCCTTTAGGCCGGGGTCCCCAGCTTCGATAATAATTCAGTGGGGATCCACAGAAGTCAAAATGTTGGGAGCCACTGCTTTAAAGCATCCAGTGGTCAGGAGTGATCACTGTGTGGTGTTACAGTTACCATACGCCAATTTGTAATTGTTCTACATGAATTGCCAACTGGGTTAGAGATTTGCTGTGAGATCTTTTGTAAATAAAAGATAACCCACACCCCCGGGGTCACATTTCGGTCATTTTTAGGTCTGGCTTTAGCCAACACCTTTTGATTTTAGTAAAATTATATGCAGAATATACTTACCTCTAGAGATTTTCTTCCAGCCCTCTTCATCCATTGGTTTGTTATTATGTCATTTTCTCCCCGTACAATAGCATAAGCACGGGGAAAAAGTTCAGCATATTTCAGCCATTGGCTAACTTCACTATGAGTGACAGCAGTCTTCCATGTGAGAGGGAGCGCATCCTCCAACAAAGTGATTTCAGTACCAGCTACTAATATGGGAATGTATACTTTTTGAAAACAAAAAATATTTTTGCTTTTAGCCATTTTTTTTGTATTCAATATGGCCCAACAACTTCCCTAAAAAGGTTTTGTCAAAACCATGAGAAAGCAAAAGAAGTATTGAGAATGATAAATGGCTTGCGGCCTCGCCAAACCTATTGGCTTTGCCAATGCATGTTGTACTTGCATCTCCAAAAGGGAATAGATACGTTTTATCACAAAACACATGAACAATCCAAACTGAAAGTCCTTCTTCCAGGGTGTATGTATGTGTGCTCTCTCTCTCTCTCTCTCTCTCGCAGGGGTAGCCTGGAATTTTCACCGTTATTATTTCTGAGATGATTTGTGGATCAGGTACAGTAGCCATAAGCCTCCGACAGCTGTGCAAGAGGTTAATACGATAAGGAGCTCGACACACCGGGGTCTTACCTTCTCAAACGGTAAGAAAAGGTCAGGCAGCGCGAGGCAGAAAATTCACAGTGGGAAACAAAACATTCTGGTGAAGAAATTATTTAAGCGATGAAAGCATCACATGATGAAAAGTGCATGCTGAAGATGGCGTGCTATACATCTATGTATGGTTATTTTAGGTATGTACGAAAGTAGAACATGTCACATGTTTAATAACAATTACGAAAGAAAATCGTTTTGTGAAGCAATCTATAACTCTCCTTTATTTCAACATGGTGCATTGCCTGAATGTGTTTAAATGTACAATTAATCTGATGATTCAAGAAATTTCAATTGGTTAACATCAAATGCACAAAAGCATCCAACAATAAATCGCATTAACAAATAAATAAAAAAATTAAAATGTTCAATTAAAAAAAGAAACCAGAACATTTACAACATTTAGTTAAAACAATTTCCTTCTTTTTACTTGCTTAAGTGAGATAAAAAACAAGCACAAGCAAAATAGACCAAAGAAATAAATATTGTCACGAAATCTACTAAAAACGAATCCCATTCTACAAGTGCAATAACGTATGAGTACACAAGATGAATTTTTAAAAATGAAATACAGTAAATGTGTTCGTTAGCTTTTTTTAATTAAAAAGTGTAAATTGTGATCAAGGGAAGATGGGGGTTGCATGGTAATATTCAACTCCATGGTTCTCCAGAGACGTGATATCCCCGTGGAATCCTAAAACTCTCATTGACCAGCAGGATGAGGTAAAGACATTGGACTAAATTCACAAATCAAGTCAGAAAATGAGCGGCCTAGATCCCCATCTATGCCTGGATGTAATTTTCTGACATTTTAAAATTCACAAATGTTCACAAAAATACAAGGCACAGGTTTCCAGGCGTACCTGTGTACGACATTCTTGGTGTGTGGGTTCTCCATTGAAGAGAACTCCATACAGGGGGAGTACAATCTAATTTAGAAAGCCCTTCCCCGATATCCCTCCCAAATCTGGGGGTGATCCACTCTCCTTTCACTTTGGAAAGTGATTTACGACAACCCTTGACTGGAGTAAAACTCTTTCCATTCCACAGTGAAAATGGGAATTAAATGAGTTTGAGAATAGTATTGAAAAGGGAATTAGGGTTAAGGTGGTGAGTGCTGCCCTTTCTTTGCATGTCCTAAGTACTCGAATTAGTATGGGTGCTTGGGTGGAGAGGACCAACCCTATAGGCCTAAAAAAACCATAGGTTTTACTTTATGCATATCAGAAGACCCAGCAAAACACCATACATTCAGTCAATGCACCACCATAGTCTTTTGAATATTGTAAGTGTTAAGTGTTAATAAGAATTATAATCCATCTAAGTCTTTTGGGAAAATATTCCAATTTATTACTCCAATCAATTCTCGTTGGTCATTTTAATCCTTCAGACATTCATTAGCCAACACGTTTCATCCAAAACGGACTTCATCAGGGCTTAAGTGTGGCTCTCCGTCGGCGTTCCACGGCAAAACGCCATATTCTGAATCTCATGAAGTTTGAAAATAGTGATAAACAACTATGGGGCAGATTTAAGAAAAGTGGCTCTGCACCCAGTGCAGCACCACTTTTCTTCCGCCCTTTTGCGCCCCCTACTACCATCGTGTGTGCGCTGTATTTAAAATACAACGTACCATGGCACAGGGTAGGGGGCAATAGCGTAAAAAAATTTTGACGCTATTGATGTACTGTTCATGGTTAGCGCCAACATTTTGGCACTAACCCTGAACAGTGCATAGGGGCCCATTTTAAATAATGGTGTACCCCCTTTTAAAGCCTGCCCTGAGCAGGCATTAAAAATGCTGCAAAAAATGGCGCAAAGTAATCATTTCGATTTCTTTGTGCCATTTTTTTAGCCCCCCCAATGCGGGAACGCTCCCCCTTGCATACATTATGCCTGGCGCAGGCATAATGTGGCTCAAGGGGTTACAAAGTGACTCAATGCATGCATTGCACCACTTTGTGAATCTGGCACAGTGATTTTGGCCTCCTTGGTGCCACATTAGCGTAAATGTGGTACAAGGAGGCGCTAGGCGCTAGGCCCTCCTAAATCTGGGCCTTTGTTTTTGGGGGTTCACAAACTTCCACACCTAACCCATTTTCCCACCACTTGAGTGCGATTTAATTGTGCTGAGAACTCCGCACTCAAGGCGAAAGTGCCCCTTTTTGAGTAGTAACTCCCTTTTTTGCTGAATTTTATGGCTGCTTTTAGACTCTGCACACTGAGGCGCTGCTCTCCAGTGACTAGTGTATGAGCTCTGACCTCTAAAACATGTAAAAATGGCTAATTCCTAATTTACATATCTAACTCTCCTATAAGGCCATACTACATAGCATGGCATAGAAAGTGAAATGTTACCTGTGGACTGCAGCATTTATAGTAGGATCCATTAGTGTGATAAGGAAAACATATCTTCAAGTCTAACAATGTAACCCAACTGCTGCAGTTGGAAGCAGCAGCCCAACCTGCAAAAATAATCCTTTTGAAAGAGGAAAAAACTTTCATTCAAAATATTATTAAGTCATCTGAAAGTAGGCTTTGTAACCCACAAGGCAGGGTGCCTTGCATTTAAAACTTTTAAAAAGGGGCATGTAGAAATGTAATATTGCCATGTCTGTATAGTGACAAGTCCCTTGAAGCTATTTTCACTGCGGAAAGTCCTGGCTGTTATATGATGAAAACTAGAGTGCATGTTAATCTATTAATTGTGCTATATCAGCATGGTACTGTTGATCCATACTTGGTCTAAAGTGTTAATTATTATAATGGTCACTGGAAAAATTACACCAGCAGTTGACCCATATATGCTCACATATGCCTGCAATTATGACAATCCATTTTTGGGCCACATGTAGCAAACTCCGATATTGCGACTCGGAAATTGCGAGTCGGTGCGACTCGCAATTTCCGAGTCGCAATACCAGATGCAGAACGGTGTCTCAGACACCGTCTGCGACTCGCTATGGGGTCACAAAGACCCACCTCATGAATATTAATGAGGTGGGTCGCATTTTGCGACCCCATAGCGAGTCCCTGCACTCACAGGGATGGTAGCCTGCTGAAGTCAGCAGACCTCCATGTCTGTGACTGCTTTTTAAATAAAGCAGTTTTTTTTTTTCATTTTGCAGCCCGTTTTCCTTAAAGGAAAACGAGTTGCAAAATGAAAAAAATAACGAAACCATTTGGTTTCGTTTTTTCAGTGTAGGCAGTGCCTGCTCTGAAAAAACCTTTTTGCCCATATTCACAAAGGGGAAGGGGTCCCATGGGGACCCCTTCCCTTTTGCGAATGAGTTACCACCAGTGTGACACTGGTGGTAACTGCGAGTTGCTTTGCGACCGCATTCGCGGTCACAAAGCAATTCTGAATTGCGATGCGAGTCGCAAATAGGAAGGGAACACCCCTTCCTATTTGCGAGTCACATTCGCAAATTGCGAGTCGGTACCGACTCGCAATTTGTGAATGAGCATCGCATTAGACACCATGCAAACGGCTTCCTACATCTAGCCCATAGTTTGTCTTTGCCTAGATAGCTTCAGTAGTTACTCTTGTGCCATAATGAAAGGTGTAAGTAAATTGGATTTAGCACCTATCCAATAACAGTATTTTGACCTTTTTACCTAAGAGTTACAGAGATAATTGTTATGCAACGTTTAGGGAGTCATTATAGACTCCCGCCGGCAGCGGTAACCGCACGCCCGGCGGGAGCCGCCGAATGACCGCACCGCGGTCAAATGACCGCGGCGGCCATTTTGGCTTTCCCGGTGGGCTGGCGGGCGACCGCCAGAAGGCCGCCCGCCGGCCCAGCGGGAAAGCGCCTTCAACGAGGAAGCCGGCTCTGAATGGAGCCGGCGGAGTTGAAGGCGTGCGACGGGTGCAGTGGAACCCGTCGCGGTTTTCAGTGTCTGCTTTGCAGACACTGAAAATCAATGTGGGGCCCTGTTAGGGGGCCCCACGACACCCGTTACCGCCATCCTGTTCCTGGCAGTGAAAACCGCCAGGAACAGGATGGCGGTATGGGGGTCAGAATCCCCATGGCGGCGCTGCAAGCACCCTGGGGCACCCTGGGGCAGCGGGAAACCGGCAGGACACCGCCGGTTTCCCGTTTCTGACCGCGGCTGTACCGCCGCGGTCAGAATGCCCATGGAAGCACCGCCAGCCTGTTGGCGGTGCTTCCGCGGTCGTTGGCCCTGGCGGTCGGTGACCGCCAGGGTCAGAATGACCCCCTTAATCTAGAAATCAAACCCCCTTGAGCTTCACATTCCTTTTTAACGTATGCCAGGAAAACCTACCATTTGTTTTAGTACCTCAAAGAAGTTCACTGAGGACCTTGTAATTTCAGGCTATATATTTCTTTGTCAGCATGCATATGTAAGAAAACAGGCTTTTTGTAGGTACCCCCAACACTTTTTGCCCCATTAGGACCATTACCAAAGATATGTTGAATTGGATGTCCCCATATGGCAAGTCCTGACTTACTTATAAGTCACTAGTATATGGTGCCCAGGTACTGAGGGCATGCAATGTTGAGTGTCCACTCAGGGCTGCAGCACTGGTTGTGCCACCCTATGTGTGACAAAGTAAAAGTATGCTCACAGCCTGCCACTGCAGACTGGAAAGGCAGAATCACACAGCTAGTTTGACTTTGCTATTGCCATTAATGACAAAGGACCTGATTTAGATATTGGCAGACGTTGGATGGATGTTACTCCATCACAAAAGAGATGGATAACCTGTCTGCTGAACTCTAAATCCCATAGGAAATAATGTGATTTAGATTTTGGAGGATGGGATATCCATCTCTGTTTTGACAGAGTAACCCATCCACCAATGTCTAAATCAGGCCCAAAGTCCTCAAGTCCCTTAAAAATATATATTCCTCCTTTAAGGAAAGCCTATAAAGTCCTATGGAATGGGGCTGTATATTATTAAGCAAGACATATAGGTGGTCATTACAACCCTGGCGGTTGGTGTTAAAGCGGCAGTAATACCGCCAACAGGCCGGTGGTAAAATATTTGCAAATACGACCGTGGCAGAAACCGCCAACAAAGACAGCCACTTTAACACTCCAGCCGCCACGACGGTACAAACAAACAGCTTGGCGGTCACCGCCAACAGACAGGCGGGAGACAATGTACCGCCCACACTATTATGAAAGGCCAATCCGCCACCTTTTCCGGGGCGGATTCACCGCGGATAAAAACGCGGCGGAAACAGGAATCCCGAAGGAAAAACGCTCACCTCTACACACCCCATGAGGACGCCATGGATCCGGAACTCCAAATTCTACCTGCAATAGTCTTCCTGCTCCTCTACCAGGAGCACGAACGCCGGTGGCAAAGACCACGGTGAGTACTGCACCTACGACACAGGGGAGGGGGGAGGGAAAAAAATGGGACACACACACGCAACACCCCCCCCACCCTCACCCACTACAACACACACACTAATGCATATCAATACATCAGTTACAACCCCCAAACCCTGTGGAAGAATGCAAAGACAATAGAAAATGAGTGTAACCATTGCAATATATTAAAAGCAAGTAGGCAGAAATATATATATATATACACCATGTACATAATATATACCAAGCATAGTAGTCCAGGTAGTGCACTAAGAAAGTCCGTGGAACACTGGGACCACCGGGATGGGCGAGGCCCACACAAGATCCCTGACCATGATGGAGAGAGCACTGCAGGGGCATCAGAGAGCAACTAAACAGGCACCTCAGGGGGAGGGAAAGGGGGGGCACCTCAGCTGCTTTAGTGCACAACGCCAAATCCACGAGGGGGCCACATGCCCACTGTTCATTCCTGGGGAGTGCAAAGCCACAGTCTCTCAAGTCTCTACAGTGGGTGGGTTGCCCACTGTTCAATCCTGGGGAGTGCAAAGCCACAGTCTCTCAAGTCTCTACAGTGGGTGGCTTGCGCACTCTTCAATCCTGGGGAGTGCAAAGCCACAGACTCACAAGTGGATGACAGTCTCCACTGGTTCTGGAGGGGGCATGGTGCCCAGAAAGCTTTATCCTGCTAAGGACAGAGGTAGTGGATGACAGTCTCCACTGGTTCTGGAGGGAGCTTTGTGCCCAGAGTGCTTCCTCCTGCTAAGGACAGAGGTAGTGGATGGATCTCTCCACTGGTTCTGGAGGGGGCATGGTGCCCAGAGTGCTTCATCCTGCTAAGGACAGAGGTAGTGGATGACAGTCTCCACCGGTTCTGGAGGGGGCATGGTGCCCAGAGTGCATCATTCACCCCGTGAGTGATGGACTCAGTTGCGTCAGTGCCCCTGCCGCTCATGGGCTAGCGGTGCTTGAGATGGCGGTGCCCTGTTCAGCGGTGCTTGAGATGGCGGTGCCCTGTTCAGCGGTGCTTGAGATGGCGGTGCCCTGTTCAGCGGTGCTTGAGATGGCGGTGCTCTGTTCAGCGGTGCTTGAGACGGTGGTGCCCTGTTCAGCGGTGCTTGAGACGGCGGTGCCCTGTTCAGCTGTGCTTGAGATGGCGGTCTCAATTGCAGGGTCTCAGCTGCTGGCGGTCCTTCATGGCCCAGCGGGGCTTTTGCTGGCGGTCCTTCATGGCCCAGCGGGGCTGGTGCTGGCGGTGGCCTCCTGGCCAGGTGGGCTGGTGCTGGCCTCCTGGGCAGCTGGGTTGGTGCTGGCGGTGGCCTCCTGTGCAGCTGGGCTGGTGCTGGCCTCCTGGGCAGCTGTGCTGGTGCTGGCGATGGCCTCCTGGGCAGCGTGGATGATGGCGGTCTTCTCCGCCGTGCTGCTCTTCCCAGACTTGCCGGGTTTCTTGTGGCCCTTCCCCACCTTGGAAGGTGTCACAGCTGACTCCACACTCCCACCTGTACCCCTGGGAGCAGCTTTGGTGGCTGGAGACTTCCCCCTCTCCTGCCGGGCACTGGCCAACTTCTGATGCTTCACAGGTGGGGGACTGTCTGTGCTGTGGCTCCGTGCCACACTGGCTGCCCTGGTGGCCGGTGCACTCCAGATTCCGGGGACTACAGGCACCACTGGTCCCGGAGATGTTGTGGCTGAGGTGCTAGTTCGGGACCTATGAGACGGACGGGGTGGGGGAGGTGTGGGAAAGAGGTCAAGGTTGGACAGGAAAAGTGTTTTGGACACACTGGGACAGGTAGTTGGAGGGGGTTTGGGAGTGGAGGAAGAGGTGGTGGTTGTAGGAGGTGTACGTTTGGTGACTTTGGTTGAAGGTGCATGCGCTGGAGGCTGTCGTGAGGTGGATGACTGTTGGGTGGGTGGGTGCCTGCGTTTGTGTATCTTGGGAGGGGGCGTCACAGACACACTGGGAGAGGACACAGGGGACGTGTGAATGGTAGTGGGGGTGGTGACTGCACGTGAGCGGGGTGTGGTGGTGGGTGTGCTGGAGAGGGACGTAGTGGCTGTAGAGGTAGTGCATGCAGGTGTGAGTGTAGACGAGACTGGGAGGGAGGAGGGAGACGAGGAGGAGGGGGACACAGTGGAGGCAGTGGATGTTGGTGTGTCTGCATGTGTGTGATGCTTGCGTGAGTGCCTGAGGGATGTGTGGTGCTTATGTTTGCCTGATCTTCCCTTGGGTGTTGAGGTGTGTGCATGTTGGTCTGTAGGTGTGCTTGGGATAGGCTTAGGTACAGGGGATTGGGTCGGGGTGGAGGATGTTGGAGGGGGGAGGCTAGAGACGGGGACAATGGCTGCCATCAGTGCGGAGGCCAGAGTCTGAAAAGCTCGCTAAAGGGCCGCCTGACCAGAATGAATGCCCTCCAGGAATGCATTGGTTTGTTGCAACTGCCTCTCTACACCCTGGATGGCATTCAAAATGGTAGTCTGCCCAACAGTGAGGGACCTGAGGAGGTCAATGGCCTCCTCACTGAGGGCAGCAGGGGTGACTGGGGCAGGGCCTGAGGTGCCTGGGGCGAAGGAGATGCCCACCCTCCTGGGTGAGCGGGCACGGGGCAAAGGCTGAGGGGCTGCTGGGAGGGTGGTGCTGGTAGGGGGGGTGGCGGCTGTACCTGTAGATGCAGGGGGCACAGATGTTGCCGCCACCACAAGGGAGCTCCCATCAGAGGACGAGTCCGTGTCGCTGGTGTCAGCTCCTGTCCCCGCCGTGGAGATCCCCTCGCCCTCCGTCCCACTGGTGAATTCAGACTCCATAGTGTCGCCCTCCAGGGCCATGTGGGATGAGGATCCCTCGTGCTCCGGTGCCACTGCTCCTCCGCCTGATGATGTTAATGCACACAAGAACAGGGAGACCACAAGAAGGGGGGGAGACAGAAGAAAGACATGTTGAGTGCATGCATTACCGCTACCGTTGGCAGACAAGACAGATACAGAAGCCCCCTGCAGTACGCCGCGCTCTTGGGCTCCACTGTTCCATTCCTGGGAAATGGCCGACAAGGCCATGGACGACATCTGCACACATAGATGACACAGGGGCATGACTAGGTGTACTTGGCACTCTACAGAGGTGGGCTGGGGTGCCACATGGCCTGCCTTACGGAGGGGCCTTGCCTACGGAACTCGCCCTGGCCTAGGGAAACCCACAGCCCACCTCCCCCACCCAGACCCCTCCACTGCACGCAAAGTCAGCAGAATGAGAGTGTACTCACCCCCTTGTGGCTGCTCTGATGCCCTCAAATGCCCATCCAACTCCTGGTAGGCCACCGCCAGGATCCTGAACATCAGGGGGGTCATGGTGCGACAGGCATCCCTCCCACGTTGGGAGGCCATCCCCAGCTGAGCCTCGGCCGTCTTCTTGCTCCAGCGGCGAATGTCCTCCCATCTTTTCCAGCAGTGGGTGCTCCGTCTGTGGTAGACCCCCAGGGTCCGGACGTCCTTGGAGATGGTACGCCAAATATCTTTTTTCTGGTGGGCGCTGACCTACATGAAATGTACAGGGGAAAATGAGAAGTTATTACCAACTGAACCGTCAAAGTGATTGGCCCCCATCCTTACCCTTGCCATGTGGCGCATGCACTCACCGTCGTTTCATGCACGCCGCACTCTCCCCCCTTCCTTCTTACATCCAGCCCTCTCCACACAGGCATAGCCCATACAACATGCTCCCTGTGTACTTACCTGTTTGTCCGGAGGACCGTAGTGTAGTGTGTACTGGGGGAGGACCCCATCCACGAGCTTCTCCAACTCCTCTGATGTGAAGGCAGGGGCCCTTTCCCCAGACACTCGAGCCATTGTCTCTTCCAGACCGAAGTCACAGCAGCACTTGCAGTGTAGGTCCTCTCCTGTCGAAGATCAGGTTTCGAGTGATTGAACAGATAGAAAATGGCAGTCACGTCCGCGGCGGTGCATACCGTCACCACCGGCGTACATCGTCATTGGCTCCTGGGACCCATAGGGTCCAATGTTAACCAATGCAGCATTGCGCCGCGGTCTTCGACCGCCTACCGCAACGGTGTACAACGCCAGCACAGTTACCTCACATCCCATTGTCCCACTTTAGAGGTCAGGCAGCCGCCATTTCAGGGCCCCACATGGCTTCATTTCCAACTGCGTCACACATACCTAGGCCTAGTCTCCACACACATACAGGCCACCTTTTTTGTATGATTGGTGTTCTGGGTAAACTGTGGGTACGTACCTCTGAGTTGTTTGACTCTGTAGGCACCGTCCGCTGGGACATGTGAGGAGATGGCGGCATCCTCCGGTGTACAGACCGTTGGTGGACCTGTCGACAATGGAGGAGCGACATTTGATTATCACATACAGGCTTGACAGTGCCACAATCCAGGAACTGCGTACCCAGTTGGAGCCAGACCTGATGTCAGCAATCCGCCATCCCACAGGAATCCCCCCTCAAGTGCAGGTGGTCTCAGTGCTCCATTTCCTTGCAAGTGGGTCTTTTCAAACAACAGTGGCCATAGCATCAGGGATGTCCCAGCCTATGTTTTCCAACGTATTGTCCAGTGTGTTGTCTGCCCTTCTGAAACACATGCGGAGCTACATCGTTTTCCCTCAGGTGGGGGATTTGCCTACAGTGAAAGGTGATTTCTATGCCCTGGGACACATCCCCAACATCATAGGTGCCATTGATGGGACCCATGTGGCTTTGGTCCCCCCCCCACAGGAGTGAACAGGTGTACAGAAACCGGAAGAGTTATCATTCTATGAATGTACAGATGGTATGTTTGGCAGACCAGTACATCTCCCATGTGAATGCCAAGTTCCCTGGCTCAGTGCATGACGCCTACATCCTGCGGAATAGCAGCATCCCTTATGTGATGGGTCAACTCCAGAGGCACCGTGTGCGGCTATTAGGTGAGCACCTGGAGGCAAGTCAGTGGGAATGGTTGTCTGGGTGTGGGGATATCCCTCCAGGTTAGTGCGTGTCTAACAGTTGTCCCTCACCATTTGCAGGTGACTCTGGTTACCCCAACCTGTCATGGCTACTGACCCCAGTGAGGAATCCCAGGACAAGGGCAGAGGAACGCTACAATGAGGCCCATTGGCGAACTAGGAGGGTGATCGAGCGGACCTTCGGCCTCCTGAAGGCCAGGTTCAGGTGCCTCAATATGACAGGTGGATCCCTATTCTACTCACCAAAGAAGGTGTGCCAGATCATCGTGGCCTGCTGTATGCTTCATAACTTGGCTTTGAGACGACAGGTGCCTTTTCTGCAGGAGGATGGTCCAGATGGCGGTGTTGTTGCAGCTGTGGAGCCTGTGGATAGTGAAGACGAGGAAGCAGAGGAAGAAGACATGAACAACAGGGACTCAGTGATCCAGCAATATTTCCAGTGAGACACAGGTAAGAGTACAGACCTGCCTACTCCATGTACTTTAACACTACTACCTCTCTACTGTGTGTCGTTTTCACCCAGTGTATGGTCACTGAGTTGTCACTTCCCCTTACGATTTCACAGATGTGGCTCCCACTGTGTGAAATCTGCTTAGATTCCTCATGGACTAGAGCTATGTGACATAGGTATGTTGACATTACAATTGAAAGAGCATTTTGTCACTGTAATTGCTAATACACTATTTCAAAATCACAGACAGACTCCAGATTGTTTTGTGCTTTAAGTGTGTTTATTTAAGTGCTCAATATTGGAGGGGGTAGTGAAATGGTGAGGGGTGATGGCGGAGGAATGTCCATGGCAGAGTCCACTCTATTAGTCTCACAGGTGCATTGCTCAAATGGGCATAGGAAGTGGAGCTGGAGCAGTTAAAGTATGGACAGGGTGACAAAGTGGGACAGTAGGATGACAATCAGGGTGGTCTCATTTCTTGGCGGGGGTCTTGGCATTGTGCTCTGTCTTTGTCCTGGATCTCAGGGACCATTTGCGGGGTGGTTCTCCCTCTGCAGGGGGTGGGGTGCTGGTGTGGTGGTCCTGTGACAGGGCGTCCTGTCCACTAGCGCCGGCGGAGGTGGTGGGCAGTTCATCGTCCATGCTAGTGTCAGGGGCCCCTTGTAGTGCCACAGTGTCCCTCCTGGTGTTGAGTACTTCCTTCAGCACCCCTACGATGGTGCCCAGGGTGGAGCTGATGGTTCTGAGTTCCTCCCCGAAACCCATATACTGTTTCTTCTGCAGGTGCTGGGTCTCCTGAAACTTGGCCAGTACCGTTGCCATCGTCTCCTGGGAGTGGTGGCATGCTCCCATGATGGAGGAGAGGGCCTTGTGGAGAGTGGGTTCCCCTGGCCTGTCCGCCCCCTGTCGCACAGCAGCCCTCCCAGTTCCCCTGTGTTCCTGGGCCTCCGTCCCCTGGACCGTGTGCCCACTACCAATGCCCCCAGGTCCCTGTTGTTGTTGGGGTGGTGGGTTATCCTGGGTTCCCTGTAGTGGTGGACACACTGCTGATTGACGTGTCCTGGGGACGGAGGTATGGGCCCGCTGGGTGGGTGCTGTGCTGGTGTTTCCAGATGGGGGAATGTCTGTGGTGGCCTGTGACTGGGTGAGGGGAACCGACTGTCCCGAGGTCCCCGATGGGCCGGGCTGGTCCAGTTGGACAGAGCTGCTGTCATCACTGTGGGCCTCTTCTGTTGGTTGTGTGGACGAGTGTGGACCCTCCTGTCCGGTGACGTTGGATAGGGGTCCTGCAGGGGTATGAAAGGATGGTTATTACATCTGTGTGTGTCACGGTGTGCAATGGGTGGGTGACCGTGTACCCCAGTGCTTGCATTCCTGTGTGGGACCTTCTTTGAGGATGGTTTAGGGGGTTGTATGGGTATGTGCAGTGGGCATGCTTTAGTGATGGGTGCCCATGCTTTGTTGTTGCATGCAGGGCTTGGTGTTGGGATGGGTGGTTTGTGATGTTGGGGCATTTGTGAGGAGTTGGGGTACTGGGGGTGAGGGTGAGGGTGGGGGTATGTGATGGCATGCAGGTAGGGGATGTAATAATTAAGATTTGTCTTACCAGAGTCCATTCCTCCACCTACTCCTGCGAGGCCCTCAGGATGCAGAATCGCCAAGACCTGCTCATCCCATGTTGTTAGTTGTGGGTGAGGAGGTGGGGGTCCGCCGCCAGTCTGCTGAACCGCCTGGTGGTGTCTTGAGACCACAGAACACACCTTTTCCCGTAGGTCGTTCCACATCTTCCTGATGTCCTCCCGATTTCTTGGGTGCTGTCCCACTGCGTTGACCCTATCCACTATTCTTCGCCATAGCTACATCTTCCTTGCTATTGAGGTGTGCTGCACCTGTGCTCCGAATAGCTGTGGCTCTACCCGGACGATTTCCTCCACCATGACCCTGAGCTCCTCCTCCGAGAACCTGGGGTGTCTTTGCCGTGCCAAGGGGTGGTGTAGGTGATGTGTGGGGTGGAGTGTGTGGTGTTAAGTGTGCTGATATGTAGTGGTGTGTTGTGTGAGGTGTGTGGAAGTTCTGTGGGTGATGGTGTTGTGTGCCTGTGGATGCTGTTGTTCTTGCTGGTGCTCTCTCTCTCTCTGGCCTTCTTTCGGAATTTTTGGTCGTGGGGGTTTGTGGGTGATGTGGGTGTGTGTTTTGTATTGAAATGGGTGTGTGGGAGTGGTGTGTGTATGTGTATCAGGTGTGTGTATTTCGAATTGTCCAATGTGGCTGTGTTTTGTAAGAGTGTGTGTATTTTGAGCGTGGCGGTGTGTACCGCCAATGGAATACCGCGGTTGAAAGACCGCTGCGTTGATTCGTGTGTCGTGATAGTGTGGGCGTATTTCTGTTGGCATGACGGTGGAGGTTTTGTTTTCGCCAGTTTACCACTGACCTTTGGTGTGGCGGACTTGTGTGGGTGTCTGAATTTTGGCGGATTCCGAAATGTGGGTCATAATAGCTGTGGCGGAATTCCGTGGGCGTGGTGGTGTGTTGGCGGTCTTCTGCAGGTACAATAAAAAGTTAAGAGGTCTCAAATCATTGTTGAATGTCAGGCGTATCTGGCTTGTATTGAGTCCGAATGTAAGAGATGATACCTTTTTCGTGCACGTCCACAGTATAAACTTGCAGATTAATTTATTTTTGATCTCCAAGATGCCCTTGATCTCAAAGATTTGTTGCAAGATGTTAGGAGATGACATATAATTCATGGTTGGGGATGTCTTACTGGCTCAAAGTTGGAGACTGAATACTTTTAACTTGAACTCAAAATGCTTTGATTTTCAGGTGACAAATTATGTTGCAGATTTGTATAAATTCAATACTGAATCACTAGATAATATTTTTGGGTATGTGTTTCAAAAAAGGCATATGACTCAGTAAAGTTCTGGAATGCTAGTGACAAAGATGTTGCGAGCATCTGAGATGATTCCTTGAGGTCTGACAATCCAAACAAGGTTCAGGACCGATCTGTGAATGAAGTCATAAAATTGACCCCTATCATGTTGTGGATTCAGGACAGGTCATCGGAGGATGTAGTGGCCTGAACCACTTTGTAAACATTTAGAAGAGCCTAATTGACACCCCAGTTGTAGACAGGTGGTAATTGATCAAAGTAGCCCAAAAATATTATGGGTGGTCACTATAGTTTATTTGGTGCTAGAGGTAAAGATGGAACTCAAACGCTAGAGAAAACAACCTGCTTTGAGGACATGTTCTGAATTCACTGCATGGCATGGGCACATCCTACACCTGCAGTCACAGAAGATCCAGGGTTGATAAAAAATTCAGGCAATGCAGAAATAGATCTGACATAGGATCTTCATATTCTATGGTGAAAGTTTTGTAAATTGTGCTTTAGGTATTGACTTGGGAAACAGCTATATTCTTAATGATTTAATGATTACTTGCTGTAAAGAAATTCTTAGTGGCTGTACCCTAACTTAGGTAAGATAATTCAATGATCATAAGGGCATGACCAGTAGGAAATTATGAAACTGGTAGGTGTCAGACTGTAATGGCGAAGAATTAACTTTTTTACCCTACCAAAGTAAATAAAATAAACCCATTACGTTTTGTTAGGTGTAACATCAGTATTTTTGACAGTACCACACAATGGAAAAATATGTAAGAAATGCATGTTAATAACCAGATATACATTGTATATTATATTTACTTTGCACTGCGTGGTCACAGGCTGTAATGTCAATGGTGCTATAACTTTGCTGTTGTAATAGAAGAATGCTCATCATGTCTGTCTTGGCGGAATGGAGAACACAATGGCCCCTCATTACAACCCTGGCAGTCAGTGTTAAAGCAGCGGTAATACCGCCAACAGGCCAGCAGAAAAAAAATGGAATCACGACCGTGGCGGAAACCGCCAACATAGACAGCCACTTTAACACTCTGGTACAAACAAACAGCGCAGTGCTCACCACCAACAGACAGGCGGAAGACAATGTACCACCCACACTATTATGAGAGGCCAATCTGCCACCTTTTACGGGGCGGAACCAACGCGAACAAAAACACGGCGGAAACAGGACTCGAAGGGAAAACACTCACCTTTCCACACCCCATGAGGAACCAGGATGCCATGGAGCCAGAACTCCAAATACTCCCTGCGATGGTATTCCTGCTCCTCTATCAGGAGCAACAAAAACGGCGGCGACGACCACGGTGAGTACTGCACCTACGACACAGGGGAGGGGGAAGGGAAAAGAGAGTGACACACACACCGAACATGCAACACCCCCACCCTCACCCACAACAACATACACACAAATACATGATGCAACATTACATTTACATCCCCCCCACCCCCTCCTTCAAGAACGCAAGGACAAAAGGAAATGAGTTGAACGATTGTAATCATGAAAAAACCAGCAGTCAAAACTCGAAATACAGTATATACAATTATGTACACCAACTACACAAGTCCGGATAGTGCACCAATTATGGTCCGTGGACCACTGGGCCCAAAATGCATGGGCGAGGCCCACAGTCGACACCAGACTTCAGATAGAGAGAACACTGCAGGGGCATCAGATTGAAATTAAACAGGCACGTCAGGGGGAAGGGAAGGGGGGGCACCTCAGCCGGATGAGTGTACGACACCACTGTTCCACGAGGGGGCTCCATGCCCACTGCTTTATCCTGGGGAGTGCAAAGCCACAGTCTCTCAAGTCTCTCCAGTTGGTGGTTTACCCACTGCTTTATCCTGGGGAGTGCAAAGCCACAGTCTCTCAAGTCTCTCCAGTGGGTGGTTTTCCCACTGTTTTATCCTGGGGATTGCAAAGCCACAGTCTCTCAAGTCTCTCCAGTGGGTGGTTTTCCCACTGCTTTATCCTGGGGAGTGCAAAGCCACAGTCTCTCAAGTCTCTCCAGTTGGTGGTTTACCCACTGCTTTATCCTGGGGAGTGCAAAGCCACAGTCTCTCACGTCTCTCCAGTGGGTGGTTTGCCCACTGCTTTATCCTGGGGAGTGCAAAGCCACAGTCTCTCAAGTCTCTCCAGTGGGTGGTTTTCCCACTGCTTTATCCTGGGGATTGCAAAGCCACAGTCTCTCAAGTCTCTCCAGTGGGTGGTTTGCCCACTGCTTTATCCTGGGGAGTGCAAAGCCACAGTCACTTAGGTGGATGCCTTTCTCCACTGGTTCTGGAGGGGGCTTTGTGCCCTGAGTGCTTCATCCTGCCAAGGACTGAGGTAGTGAATGTGATACTCCACTGGCTCTGGAGGGGGCTTTGTGCCCAGAGTACTTCATCCTGCCAAGGACTGAGGTAGTGGATGCCTTTCTCCACTGGTTCTGGAGGGGGCTTTGTGCCCTGAGTGCTTCATCCTGCCAAGGACTGAGGTAGTGGATGCCTTTCTCCACTGAAGGTGTTGCATCATGGAAGCTTCCCAGGCTCCTGGAACTGACCACCAGGCTCAGTAGACTGACCACTGGGGATGGCAGCCATGTCTGCAGAGATGCCACTGGCTCAGAATGTCACAGGGCCAGTGGCGGTGCTTGCGGCGGTGTCAGTAGCGGTGGTGCTGGCGGCGGCCTCTGTGGCAGCAGTGCTGGCGGCAGACTCTGTGGCATCGGTGCTGGCGGCGTACTCTGTGGCATTGGTGCTGGCGACAGACTCTGTGGCAGCGGTGCTTGCGGCGGCCTCTGTGGAATCGGTGCTGGCGACAGGCTCTATGGTGGCGGTGCTGGTGGCGGACTCTGTGGCGGAGGTGCTGGTGGCGGTGCTGGTGGCAGTGCTGGTGGCGGGCTCTGTGGTGGCGATGCTGGTGGCGGGCTCTGTGGTGGCGGTGCTGGTGGCGGACTCTGTGGCATTCGTGCTGGCGGCAGACTCTGTGGATTCGATGCTGGCGGTGGTGCTGGTGGCGGACTCTGTGGCATTGGTACTGGCGGCGTACTCTGTGGAATCGATGCTGGTGGCGGGCTCTGTGGTGGCGGTGCTGGTGGCGGACTCTGTGGCGGCGGTGCTGGTGGCGGTGCTGGTGGCGGGCTCTGTGGTGGTGGTGCTGGTGGCGGGCTCTGTGGCAGCGGTGGTGGTGGCGGGCTCAGTGACTGCGGTGCTGGTGGCAGGTTCAGTGACTGCGGTGCTAGTGGCGGTGCTGGTGGCGGTGCTGGTGGCGGTGCTGGTGGCGGTGCAAGTGGCTGTGCAGGTGGTGGTCTTCTCCACCGCACCGGTTGGCGTCGACGTGGACAGAAGGTGTGACACTGGTCCCATAGTCGGTGCCACCATGCCCTCTCCTGACCTGCCCTTGATTTTCTGGCCCTTCCCCACCTTGGATGGTGGCGCAGCTGTCTTGGCACTATCCCCTTTTGTTTTCCCTGAGCCCTTGGTGGCAGGTGTTTTTGCCTTCTCCCTCTGGGATGTGGGCAACTTTTTTACTTTCGCAGGTGACGGAATGTCCTTGCCCTCGCTCTGTGGCACACTGGCTGCCCTGATGCTTGGTGCACTCCAAAAGCCCGCTGTTGCTGGGACCACTGTGCTCGGTGATGTGGTGGCGGAGGTGCTGGGTTGGGACCTGGAAAGCCTGGCCCTAGGGGATGGACGGGGGGGAGGTGTAGGGAAGAGGTCAATGTTAGCCAGGAAACGTTTTTTAGACACACTGGGACGGGTGGATGGAGTGGGTTTGGGAGTGGAGGAAGGGATAGTGGTTGTAGGAGGTGTACGATTGCTGAATTTGGGTGAAGGTGCATGGGCTGGAGGCTGTTGTGAGGTGGATGGCTGTTGGGTGGGTGTGTGCCTGGGTTTGTGTACTTTGGGAGGAGGGCTCACAGACACACTGGGAGAGGACACAGGCGATGTGTGAATGGTAGTGGGGGTGGTGAGTGCACGTGAGCGGTGTGTGGTGATGGGCGTGCTGGTGATGGAGGTAGTGGCTGAAGATGTAGTGCATGCAGGTGTGGGGGAGACAAAACAGGGAGGGAGGAGGACGACATGGAGGAGGGGGACACAGTGGAGGCAGTGGATGTTGGTATGTCTGCATGGGAATGATACTTGTGTGAGTGCCTGTGGGATGTGTGGTGCTTATGTTTGCCTGAGCCACCCTTGTGTGATGAGGTGTGTGCATGCTGGTCTGATGGTGTGCTTGGGATAGGCTGAGGTGCAGGGGATTGGGTCTGGGTGGAGGAAGTTGGAGGGGGGAGGCTGGACACAGGGACAATGGCTGCCATCAGTGCTGAGGCCAGAGCCTGAAATGCTCGCTGTTGGGCTGCCTGGCCTCCAGGTATGCAATTGTTTGTTGCAAATGCCTCTCGACATCCTGGATGGCATTCTCTAGGGCCAAGTGGGATGCAGCTCCCTCCTGCTCCGGTGCCACTGCTCCTCCGCCTGATGATGCTATTGCACACAAGAACAGGGAGACCACAAAAAGGGTGGGGAAAGACAGAAGAAATACATGTTCAGTGCATGCAATACTACTACCGTTGGCAGACACTACAGACACAGCAGCCCTCTGCACTACTCCATACACTGAGTTCCTAGATTAATCACATGCCCATGGGGTACAAGGCCTATGCCCGATTGCTGCACACATGGAAGTCACAGGAGCCTGACTAGGAGTAGATGGCTCTTACCACTGGTGGGGTTTGGGTGCCACATAGCCTGCCTCACAAAGGGTCCTGGCCTACAAAGCTCGCCCTGGCCTAGGGTAACCCACTGCCCACCTCCCCCACCCAGACACCTCGTAATGCGTGCAGAGTCAGATGGATGTGACAGTACTCACCCCCTTGTGGTTGCTGTGATGCCCTCAAGCGCCCATCCAACTCCGGATACGCCACCGTCAGGATCCGGAACATCAGGGGGGTCATGGTGCGACGGGCACCCCTCCCACGTTGGGAGGCCATCGCCAGCTGGGCCTCCGCTGTCTTCTTGCTCCAGGGGCGAATGTCCTCCCATCTTTTCCGGCAGTGGGTGCTCTGTCTGTGGTGGACCCCCAGGGTCCTGACGTCCTTGGCGATGGCACGCCAAATATCCTGACCTAGAGGAATAGTACAGGGGAAAAGGAAAAACTTTAACCGTCTGGACTGTCACAATCATTGGCCCACGTTCCCACCCTTGCCCTGACACACATACACTCACCGTCTCCACATGCAGGCCTCAGTCCCCCCCATGTATCTTCCATCCACACCACTCCAAACAGGCATTGTCCATGCAGCATGCTCACAGTGTACTCACCTGTTTGTCTGGAGGACCGGAGAGTAGCGTGTACTGGGGGAGGACCCCATCCACTAACTTCTCCAACTCCTTCGAAGTGAAGGCAGGGGCCCTTTCCCCAGACACATGAGCCATCGTCGCTTCCAGACTGAGGTCACAGCAGCACTTGCAGTGTAGGTCCTCTCCTGCCGAAGGTCAGGTATCAAGTGAGTGAACAGACAGAAAATGCCAGTCATGTCCGCGGCGGTGCGTACCGTCACCGCCGGCATACATCGTCATTGGCTCCTGGGACCCATAGGGTCCTATGTTAACCAATGCAGGATTGCGCTGCGGTCTTCGACCGCCTACCGTGACGGTGTAGAACGCCAGCACAGTTATCTCATATCCCCTTGTCCCACCTTACAGGTCAGGCAGCCGCCATTTCAGTGGGCCACATGGTATTAATATTAACTGCGTCACACCTATCTAGGCCTTGCATACACACAGTAACAGGCACATTGCGGATTTACAAATGTTTGCTAATGACATTCAGTAATACCTCAGTGTTGGCTGACTCTATGCTCGCTGTTCTCCTCCATAGGGCACATCCGCTGGGGCAGGTGGTGAGATGGCGGCATCCTCCAATGTACAGACCGCTGGTGGACTTGTCGACAATGGAAGAGAGATACGTAATAGTCACCTACAGACTTGATCGTGCAACAATCCAAGAACTGTGTGCCCAGTTGGACCCAGACCTGATGTCGGCAATCCGCCATCCCACAGGGTTCCCCCCTCTAGTGTAGGTCCTGTCAGTACTCCATTTCCTGGCAAGTGGGTATTTTCAAACAACAGTGGCCATTGCATCAGGGATGTCCAAGCCTATGTTCTCAAACGTGTTCTCCAGAGTGTTGTCTGCCCTGCTTAAACACATGTGCAGCTACATCGTTTTCCCTCAGTTGGAGGATTTGCCTACAGTGAAAGGTGACCTCTATGCCCTGGGACATATCCTCAACATCATAGGTGCCATTGATGGGACACATGTGGCCTTGGTACCCCCCGCAGGAGTGAACAGGTGTACAGAAACCGGAAGAGCTACCATTCAATGAATGTGCAGATGGTGTGTTTGACCGACCAGTACATCTCCCATGTGAATGCCAAGTTTCCTGGCTCAGTGCATGACGCTTACATTCTGAGGAATAGCAGCATCCCTTATGAGATGGGGCAACTTCAGAGGCACTGTGTGTGGCTAATAGGTGAGGACAAGGACCCTATACCCTGTGAACAGTTGTCTGGGGTTGTCCCTAAGGGTTAGTGTGTGTCTAACAGTTGTCCCTCGACATTTGCCGGTGACTCTGGTTACCCAACCTGTCATGGCTACTGACCCCTGTGAGAAATCCCAGGACAAGGGTAGAGGAACGCTACATTGAGGCACATGGGTGAACTAGGAGAGTGATCGAAAGGACCTTCGGCCTCCTGAAGGCCAGGTTCCGGTGCCTCCATATGACAGGTGGTTCTCTCTACTACTCACCAAAGAAGGTGTGGCTGTTCATCATCCAGGCTAGTGTCAGGGGCCCCTTGTTGTGCCACAGTGTCACTCCTGGTGTTCAAAAGGTCCTTCAGCACCCCTACAATGGTGACCAGGGTGGTGTTGATGGACTTGAGTTCCTCCCTGATCCCCAGATGGTGTTCCTTCTGCAGCCACTGGGTCTCCTGAAAGTTGGCCAGTACCATTGTCTCCTGGGAATAATGGTACGCTCCCATGATGTTGGAGAGGGCCTTGTGGAGAGTGGGTTCCCTGTGCCTGTCCTCCCCCTGTCGCACAGCAGTCCTCCCAGTTCCCCTGTTTTCCTGTACCTCTGTCCCCTGAACCGTGTGCCCACTGCCCCCAGGTCCCTGATTTTCTTGTGTTGGTGGGTTTGCCTGGGTTTCCTGTAGTGGTGGACATACTGCTGCTTGACGTGTCCTGGGGACAGAGGGATGGGCCTGCTGGGTGGGTGCTGTGCTGGTGTTTCCTGAGGGGGGAGGCTCTGTGGTGGCTTGTGCCAGTGTCAGGGGAACCGACTGTCCTGAGGTCCCAGATGGGCCGGGCTGGTCATCTTGATCCAGTTGGACAGAGCTGCTGTCATCACTGTGGGACTCTTCTGTGGGGGGAGTGGACATGTCTGGAACCTCCTGTCCGGTGACGTTGGGTAGGGGTCCTGCAGGGTTGGAAAGGCATAATTATTGTATCTGTGTGTGTCATCGTGTGCAATGGGTGGGTGACCCTGTACTCCAGTGCTTGCATTCTTGTGTAGGACCTTGTGAGATGATTGGTTTGGGGTCTGTGTGGGTATCTGTAGTGGACATGCTTTGGTGATGGGTGTCCATGCTTTGGTTTTGCATGCAGGGCTGGTGTTGGGATGTGTGGGTTGTGATAGTATGACATTTGTGAGGTGTTGGAGTGATGGGGGTGAGGGTGGGGTATGTGATAGCATGCAGGTAGGGTGGGGGATGTAATAGTTAAGATTTGACTTGCCAGAGTCCATTCCTCCTGCTTCTTCTGCGAGGCCCTCAGGATGCAGTTTAGCCAAGACCTGCTCCTTCCATGTTGTTAGTTGTGGGGGAGGAGGTGGGGTTCTGCTGCCAGTCCTCTGTACTGCAATCTGGTGTCTTGAGACCAAGGAACGCACCTTCCCCCATAGGTCGTTCCACCTCTTTCTGATGTCATCCCTAGTTCTTGGATGCTGTCCCACTGCGTTGACCCTGTATACGATTCTGCGCCATAGCTCCATCTTCCTTGCTATGGATGTGTGCTGCACCTGTGATCCGAATAGCTGTGGCTCTACCTGGACGATTTCTTCCACCATGACCCTGAGCTCCTCCTCAGAGAACCTGGGGTGTCTTTGCGGTGCCATGGTGTGGTGTGGGTGATGTGTGAGGTGGTGTGTGTTGTGATGTGTGAGGGGATGTGTTTGTGTGTGTTGTCTGAGGTGCGTGGATGTTGTGTGAGTGATGGTGTTGTGTGCCTGTGGATGCTAGTGTTGTTTCTGGTGGTGTCTCTCTCTGGGCTTCTTTCTCAATTTTTGTCGTAGGAGTTTGTGGGTGATGTGGGTGTGTGTTTTATATTGTATTGAGTGTGTGGAGTGGTGCGTGTATGTGTATCAGGTGTGTGTATTTGGAATTGTCCAATGTGGTTGTGTTTTGTAAGTGTGTGTGTATTTTGAGCGCGGCGGTGTGTACCGGCAATGGAATACCGCGGTTGAAAGACCACCACGTGGATTCATGGGTCGTGACAGTGTGAGTGTATTCCTGTTGGTGTGACGGTAGAGGTTTTGTTATCGCCAGTTTATCACTGACCTTTGGTGTGGCGGACTTGTGTGGGGGTCTGGTTTTTGGCGGATTCCGGGCTGTGGGTCGTAATAGCTGTAGCGGTATTCCGCCGCAGTGTGTTGGTGGTCTTCTGCACGGCGGTAAGCGGGATTTACCGCCAATGTTGTAATGAGGGCCAATGTCTTGAAACCACCCTAAACAACACCAAAGGGTTTTGGTTTGTGTATTTTAGTAAACATCAGTTTGTTTTAATGTGGGTGACCTCTGTAAAAGGCTCCTATGGAGGAATCTTCTCAAAGTGTAGTCTTAAAATCTTTGAATGCCAGGCCCACCTGCAGGTAAAAGAAATCGGTGGGCGCACCAGAATGACAACATTTAATCATAGGTATTTTCTCATAGGTATTCTATAAACCTGACAGTCCTGAACATATTTAACAGTTATGTTAATTTGTCTGGTCTCCTAAAAAGTGTGCAAAAGAATTCACAGTGTGATCCTTTATCAGAAGTGAGGAGAGGGTGGACCATGATGGTGATTTAGATCCCTGAGCCCTCCAATTCGACACCTACTTCCAGTCCTGACACAAGAGAAAAAGGACATTATTGACAATCTATTGTTTTCTTTCACAAAAAAAAAAACGAAACACTGTTTTAAGCATATTTGCCTCTGTTCTCTAGGCGCCTCTTGGACAGAACCGGGGCCCCACTGAGATCAATCCAGGCCCCTCCAGTGGGGCCCTCCCATCAATTTGAAGACATCTAAAGTAGTGAATGTATAGCACTGTTCTGCATAGACCATGACATATATGGTGTCAGTGTATATGGGGGGAGGAGCCAAGCTAGCAGATGCGTAAGTAGCATTGATTGGATCTCCACAGCCCCGGTGCAATCCCAGCAACTATCCAGCCATAGCCATACCCTATACCGGCTGAGAAACACCCTCCGAGGCCCCTAGCTCTCAAGAGACTTGAGGCAGACTCTCCACTCACTCTTCAAGGAGCACAACGAGACCGCTGAAGGAAGCCTGTCAGACACCAGACTTAGTGACCTGAGGACGACGGGCATACGTTGGTGCGAGAGGCCTTGTTCCCCTCGTATGCCTGCCAGGGGCTTGTACCTGTTTACTGCTGTGGTGCTGTCAGAGACAGCAGTGGGACGACCACTATCCATGCGCTCTCGCCCGGCAGAAGAGGCCGACAAGTACGGAATTGGGACCCTGGATGGACGACCACAAAAAGAGGGGAGAGCGCATTGATACGGGGCCTTTGATGACGGGCCTCTGGCGATTCAGCCAGCCGCACATATTGTGAGTCGATCCCCACGCTATTGCAAATGTGACCCTTTCTAAACTAACAGGGGTATGGAAAGTTCATTGGGGTGATAGCTTTTGTTATTCTGGGCCCTGCTCCTTATCTCCCCTCTGCATTGAAACTACTGTGTCCGTGCAAAGACTATGTTACAGGCCTCCCTCCTCACCGATATTGATGAAATGACTGGGGACTACAAAAACAAGTTACAGGTACCAATGCACTTCAGCCCTGCATCTTCACACTGGCCCTCCACCTGACAAGGCCTAACTTATGTGGACATGTAGTGGGGACGCTTTGATCACTAGTTCTTTTCTGGAGACCTTGTCCACGCATCAGTTGTTAATCTGGAACTTTCTGAATTCCGATTCATCTTCACATTCTTGAACATGCTACCAGCTCTGCCCTCCTCTACGACAGTCTACTCATGATGGTAGGGCATCTATTAGATCTGAGTTTTTCCTTTCCTCACACTCATTGCTGCGTCAACAGCTGATTGGTGTATGGTGTGTATCACTTAACCATACAGAGTACCACAGCGCTATTCTATCCCTCACTTCTTACAAATAGTGTTGTGCAGGACTAGGGGCTCCCTAAATACACTACTTAGAACTGAACAGTTTTGGTGCAGTCTGTGGGACCTTGACCCTGCACCATATATTCTGAACAAAACGATTTTCACCATGGTTTGTACCAAGCATGACAAGAATCAACCAATGATCCCTAGCACCTCAGAAGCTACACTACATGGGGCATTGCATAGGCTTGTCAAAGCACTGCTCAAGCAAACTTTAGTTGCACAATCCAATAGATCTGATGAACTCTTGGCAGCTGTACTAGACATTAAGTCCACTCTGGAACCTAAACTTGATGCTCTTAGAATTGACATGGGTCTACTACGTGAGGATCATTAAAAACTAAAAGACTGAGTGAAGAATGTGGAATCCGATCTGGAGTCCATTAGACCTAGGGTAACTGACAATGTGGACCACACCAAAGCACTGCAAGATGAGGTGGTTTACCTGCACAAAAGCACCAAAGATCAGGAGGGCAGATCACGCCACAACAATGTGCGAAAGGTGGACTTTCCAGAGGGGAATGAGGGACCACGTGTGAACTCTTCCTTGTGGAGTGGCTCTCAACTACTATCTTACAGGGCAGACAGTTGAATTGTTTCTTCGTAGAGCAAGCCCATAGAGTACCAGGTATGCTGCCTCCTCCAGGTGACCATATGCTGCAGGTTACCTAGGCGAGAGGCCCCTGTCTAGTGGAAAATGCTTGAGTTAACATCTATCCCGATTTTACTATGGACGTAGAGTGGAGGAGGTCCTCCTTCCTGGAGGCGAAGCGATACCTCTACGAGCATGGCATTAAGTATGCCCTACAATTCCCAACCACTCTCCGCTTTAGGCACGATGATTGTGTCACTTGCCAAGCCTAAAACTCCCCTTTTTCTACATACAAGTCACCCCTAAGGTAGGCCCTAGGTAATCCACAGGGCAGGGTGCTGTGTAGACAAAAGGCAGGACATGTACCTGTGTAGTTTACCTGTCCTGGTAGTGTAAAACTCCTAAATTCATTTTTGCACTGCCGTGAGGCCTGCTCCTCCATAGGCTAACATTAGAGCTACCCTCATATACTGTTTGAGTGGTAGCTGCTGATCTGAAAGGAGTAGGAAGGTCATATTTAGTATGGCCAGAAGGGTAATTCAAATCCTGCTGACTGGTGAAGTTGGATTTAATATTACTATTTTAGAAATGCCACTTTTAGAAAGTGAGCATTTCTCTGCACTTAAATCCTTCAGTGCCTTACAATCCACATCTGGCTAGGTTCAGTTGACAGCTCCCTTGTGCATTCACTCAGATAAACCCCAAACACAGGATGCTCAGCCTCCCTTGCATACATCTGCATTTTGAATGGCTTGGGCTGGGAGGGTGGAGGGCTTGACACTTACATGTCAAAGGACAGTAGCCTGCCCTCACACAAAGGACTGCCACACACCCTACTGGGACCCTGGCAGACAGGTTTGAACTGAAAGGGAACCTTGTGCACTTCTAAGTCACTCTTTAAAATCTCCCCCACTTCAAAGGCACATTTGGGTATTTGAACAGGGCCTCTGCCCCTACCAACTGAAACACTTCCTGGAGAAGAGAACCTGAACCAGAACCTGCAACCTGCCAAGAAGAACTGCCTGGCTGCCCAAAGGACTCATCTGACTGCTTTCTGTGAAGGACTGCTGCCTTGCTGTTGCCCTGCTGTCTTGCTGCTCTCTGGCTATGCTGAGAAGTGCTCTCCAAGAACTTGGACAGAGCTTGCCTCCTGTTCCCTGAAGTCTCAGGACCAAAAAGACTTCATTCCTGGAAGAAGAACTCCCTGTGTGGCGGAAATCGATGCACAGCCTGCCAGAAATGACGCACAGCCTGCATTGCGGTGAAAAATTCACTGCACGCTGAACCAGAATGACGCAGCCCGACTTCGCAACGAGAAGAATAATGCAGCGGCCAGCGTATCGACCAGAAATTCGATGCACAGCCCACTGGATCGACGCACAGCCCAACTGGAACGACGCAGCCCGACTTCCAGAAAGGAATCAACGCAGCGCCTGCCATGCGGTAGAAATTTCCATGCAACGCCCATCGGATTGACGCAGCCCCTGTGACTTCGTCCTGTCAGCACCGGATTTCAATGCATCGTCCCCGGGGCGTCCGAAACCCCCGCAACCCAAAGAGGATCCAAGTCCAAGTGCCGGAAATCGATGCAAAGCCTTCCCTGCGTGAAAAACAAACTACGCATCGCCGTGTGCGGCCCAAAAAATCGGCGCACACCTCCCTGTTTTCCACCCATCTCCTCCTCTGCGGTTCCTTGCTGAAGTTTTGAACGCAAACCAGGTACTTTGTGCTTGCAAGAGACATTTATTGCTTTTAAGAGACTAAATACACTTTATATCATTTTTACAGCGATATCTCAAAATATACTTATTGCATTTTAATTGTTTTGACCTGCATTTTATCAGATAAATATTATATATTTTTCTAAACACTGTGTGGTGTATTTTTGTGGTGTTCTACTGTGTTATTGCATGGCTTATTGCACAAATACTTTACATATTGCCTTTTAAGTTAAGCCTGACTGCTCAGTGCCAAGCTATCAGAGGGTGGGCACAGGATAATTTTGATTGTGTGTGACTTACCCTGACTAGAGTGAGGGTCCTTGCTTGGACAGGGCGTAACCTGATTGCCAACCAAAGACCCCATTTCTAACAGCATGGTCCTGGCTGGAAGACAGGGGCATCTCAACATCGAACCGGACACTGCTGGAGGCCTCCTCAATGAAAGACACTATCACAACGTCGCCCTCATGATCGGTGTACTCTGGTGGGCCCCTTGAGAGAACAGGCAGCACAGGAGAGAGCAATAGTGGTCACAGAGGTGGAGCAGAGGGTGTCTAATCAGGCCTTTCCAAGATCCAACATCGGCCTCTCCAGTTATCCTGAAGTAGACACACCAGAAAAGTCCTTAATGTTGGTGGAAGCTGTGCTTGGGGGGGACCAGTGGTCATCCCAAAGATAGCAGAGGATGTGATATAAGCATGAAGGTTTTTCGCAAAACTGGTGACTTGTCTAGAACCCACCTACAGCTGAGTTATTTCCCATGGATGGAGATTGAATTACAGATGCTGGGACATGGGGCTGCAAGCGCATTTCATCTCAGAGCTACCAATTATCTAGTGTTACTATTCCCTCCATTAGAATTAATTATACAGGTTTGACTGGTTAAGAGTTTATTTCTATAGCATATTAGTGCTTTTGGCCAACTACCCGTTGGTACTCTGGCTTTGGAAGGGGCATTCCGTGTTGGGCATGAGATCATTGCTAGAGTTTTTTAATGTTTTTTAAAATATTTGTTTAATTGACACACTGCACTATAGGCATGCTGGTTGTGTGGTGGTGGGCTGGGTGCTGGGACTAAGGCGGGGTGAGCTCGAGGTTGTAACGCACTCCCACACTTGTGCTGAGAGATGACTACTCCTCATAATGGGCCTGGGACACCATACATGCTACTGGCTTGCTCCCATGCCCAAGTGATAGACGCATGGCTTAGTTTGAACCCTCTACTCTGTGAGAACTCATTCTATTCTGGACCACACGATCATGACATGAGGGTAGACCTTGTTTACTGTAATGCAGAGGCCCTTTCAAAGGTTTTCCAGGCAGAATATCTGGGGCATACCATATCAGATCACTGCCCATTACAACTACAATTGACCTGGGGACACAGGCGTCCCCGCATACCTACTTGGCGCCTTCCCATGGGACGCTCTGCTTGACAAGCCCTTTCGAGACACTTTATTACATCTAATCACCTCATACTTTACTGATAATGAAGGCACGGCATCCGGTCCTGGAATTGAGTGGGACTCATTCAAGGTGACGGTAAAGGGCCACACAATTAAAACAATATATTGGTCCCGCCTCACACTCCACATAGAACTGTACACATTGGAAACTCAAATGCGCAACCTTGAGTGAAGAGTCCCTACAGATCCAACAGTCACTACCCCTCTGAAGCAGGAGAGACTCTCATACACTACAACATTGGAATGACTAGGTAAAATAGATTACCACAAGTATCAAACTAAGAAACACATGGAAAGTGATAAGGTGTGTAGGCTCTTAGCGTGGCTACTTCTTTCCGATTGCCATTCGCACCAGGACAGATACTATACTCAAAACCCAAGAGCCCATAAATACCACTTTTTGTGTTTACTATACCACACTCCATACAGCACCACTTCCACTAGAAGACACTCAGATCAAAGTATTCTTAGACCCTCAATACTTACCATACATTAAAGTCTCCCAGCAAAAGACCTTAGAAGCCCCTTGACTCAAGACGAAATTACCATGATGGCTTGTGACACAATTCCTGGTGCAGACAGTCAGCCAGTTCAGGTTTACGCAGCCGAAATACAGAAATAGCAGAAATACACTTCTTAACTTACGTTCGCTATTTATGTTAATGTACTCAGGCCTATATTAATACTTTTGATGCAAATCAGCGCTAGCACAGATTTGCGTCAAAAAGTTTACCGCCGGCTAACGCCATTCCAACGCGCATGCCGGGCACCTTATTTATGGAATGACGTTAGCCGGCCCTGCGGCCTGGTTAGCGTCAAAATAAATTACGGTAACCGGGCAGTGGAGGCGAAGGGAAGACTGGGGGTTGTGTGCCAAAGAATGGTGCAAGTCAGGTTAGAGTCAAAAATATTGGCTCTAACCTGACTAGCGTCATTATTGACGCACAACCCCCATGGAAATGACTCCTGTCTTAGCAAAGACAGGAGTCATGCCCCCCCTGCCCAATGGCCATGCCCAAGGCCCCCCTATGCCACTTTAGAAAAAAAAAATATATACTTAACTGCACTTACCGGCACTACCATGGATGGGTCCCCTCATCCATGGGTGTCCTCCAGGGGTGCGCAAGGGTGGCAGGGGGTGTCCCTGGGTGCAGGGAAGGGCACCTGTGGACTGCTTCCATGGTCAGAGACCATGGAAATTAGCCCACAGGTTCCTTAATGCCTACCCTGACCCAGGCGTTAAAAAACAGCGCAAATCCGTCTGGGAGCCTTGTTTTAAGGCCTGCCTCCTCCTGTGCGTCATTTTGACGCCAGAGGATAAATAAAGCGCACATGCCTTAGAGTCTTTTTTTACACGGGAACGCCTACCTTGCATGTCATTAGCGCAAGGTAGGTTTTAACGAACAAAAAATGACTCAAACTCCATAACTTTGGCGCTAGGTGGGTCTAGCGTCAAAGTATAAATATGCAGTTAAGTTTGCGCCGAATTGGAATAAAACAAATGCCGCAAATCTGGCTCAAACAGATTATAAACATGGGCCTCAGTGCGGTCATCAAATGTTAACCCCTGGGTGGCGGGACTTGATATTGAAAAAGCTTTTGAAACTCTGGGGAGGGACTACCTATGAGAGGAACTTATCAGAATGGACATGGGTCCTCGATTCCATAAATGGATAGATCTACTGTACAATATGCCCTTGGCGTAAGTGAAGACGGGCCTCATTATTTCTAAAGCCTTTCCCATAGGATCGGGCACCCATCAGGGTTGCCCTTTATCCACAATAATATTTGTGTTAACGATGGAACCCCTTGCTTGTGCACTCCGGACTCGCGCCACCAATTGGTGTATACATTCTGGGGGTTGCTGGCATATCATTTCACTATATTCTAATGACACCTTATTTTACCTCCATAACGGTGCCACAATACTCCCTCATCTTATGGAACTGCTGGAACAGTTTGGTCTTGTCTCTGGCCTAAAGATGAATTGGACTAAATTGTAGCTGTTCCCACTGATGGCTCTAACGGCTTCTCATTGCAAAGTGAACATCCAAGCAGCCCGCTCACCTGGGCATGTAACTCCTTTAAGTATTTGGGGGTCAGGATATACCACTTAGAGAGAGATCTGATAGAATGTAACATAGGTAAGGCTCTCACAAATGCAAGGACCTCCTTGTAGTTTTGGCTATCACTGCCACTCTCACCAGCAGGTAGGATGGCAGTTTCTAAATTGCTAATTCTTCCTGGATTATTGTACTTTTTCTCTGCTATCCCACTACGGTTGCCTGCAAAGATGTTCCCAGACACGTGATCCCACCTATCACCATTCATTTAGGGAAAAGGCAGACGTGAGGCAGTTCTCCCTAAGTTATATGCCCCCCCCTCGATCATGGTGGACTGGGCACCCTGCACTAGGAATACTACTATGTGGCAGCCCAGCTGCAAATGTCTATGCTTTGGCTCGCAGGAGTGAATAAATCAGAACTTGGGCGGTGGTTTGAAGGTGCGCGCCACTCTCTGTGTTGAATTGGTTATTGGGCTCTGATACTGTGGTACCAAGCAGAGAGAGCAACATGCTTATGCACATGGCTAAGGTCTTCTGGGACGTATATGTGAATAAACAGAATACTCATATTCCGTACATGTCTGTATTATCTCTATAGGCATTACCGGGATGTCATGCGTTACAAATGTGGGCGGACCTGACTGCTTAGATCGAGGCTGGCCTGACCGACTGGGGCGACTTTTTCACTGATAAGATACTAACCAACTTCGTGGTTGATGAATGATGACTTTGGGATCCCACTGGGCTCCTTCCTTTTTTTATGACACTCTCACAAAATATTTATATTTGACATGGAAGAAGACGCATGCTGAGCCTGCCACCTCACCTCTCTTGAAAACCCTAATGACGCATGGTGGCACCTGCAAAGGCAGTTACACAAATGTATAACTCCTTATGCACATCAAAGGAACCTCCCCTACTTGCTCTTCATGAATACTGGGACACCCCTCTCGATGCTATGACGTTGGATAAGCAGTGGATTCAGTGTCTTGAACCCCCAAAACTGATCTGTACAAACACTAGGCTGAAATATCTGCAGTTCAATTACTTACATCTTACCTATCTTACACCTGAAAGCCTATCCCCTATGTATCCAGGATTTACCGCTGCCTGCCCCCGCTGTCAAGTGCTTCCAGCGAACACTATACACATGGTTTGGATTTACCCCCAGCTTACCCTTTACTGAGACGAGATTATGGGAATAGTGTCAGACATACCTGACATTCCATTCGGCAGAGTAGGCACACACTGCTGGCTGGGCATTAACTCTTATACACGTCTAAGCCATCGCCAGCTGGATGGAATCAAGCCGCCTCAAATTAAACACAGACAAGACAGAGATCCTCATCTTCGGAGCCAACCCCTCAGCATGGTACGACTCCTGGTGGCCCACCTCCCTAGGATCTGCACCATCTCCCACCATCCACGCACGTAACCTGGGATTTATCTTGGATTCCACACTCAGCATGACTCAGCAGGTCAACGCCATCTCCGCTTTTTGCTACAACACCCTCTGCATGCTCCGCAAAATCTTCAAGTAGATTCCTGTTGAAACCAGGAAAACTGCCACCCACGCCCTGGTCAGCAGCCGACTGGACTACGGAAACACCCTATATGCAGGAACAACAACCAAACTCCAAACAAAGCTGCAAAGAATCCAGAACGCATCCGCCCGACTCATTCTTGACATCCCACGCCGCAAGCACATCACCCCCCCACCTCAGAGACTTACACTGGCTACCAATACCAAAGAGGATCACCTTCAAACTCCTCATCCACGCACACAAGGCCCTCCACAGCACAGGCCCAGCCTACCTCAACGACAGACTCACCTTCCACATCCCCACCCGCAACCTCCGATCCACCAGCCTCGCCCTCGCCTCCGTTCCCCGCATCCGCCGCACCACCGCCGGAGGAAGATCCTTCTCCCACCTGGCCGCCAAGACCTGGAACTCCCTACTGCTCCACCTTCGCCAGACCCAAGACCCCTTAACTTTCAGGAAATGCCTAAAGACATGGCTTTACAACCAGTAGCTCCCCCACCCAGCGCCTTGAGACCCTAATGGGTGATTAGTGTGCTTTATAAACCCTGTGATTGATTGATTGATTGATACACCAGCTCATAAATTGGTTAATAGATGCATAGACCTGGTGTGTATCCTCACAAAAAGGAGGATATTTATGTGCTGAAAATCATCCACACCATCACCTATACGTTTATGGCTTGCCGACCTGTGGATGGCTATTTTATCAGAACAACATGCACAGAGTACAGGCAGACCAGGCCGAACGTAATCAAAAGCAGACTGGTGCAGTTATTTAGAGGGAGTGGAGGCTAAGTCTGACATCCGACCCCCATAGATCTCTGCCACATGACCCTGAAGGCTGGACCCACCTCCGCTGCTCTCAGTCCGACTTATTGGGAGCAGCCATGGCATGGATTGTGGCAAAGTGCGTCGCTGCTGCCTCCCCTGGGGTGCCTGCCCTACGATCCCACCAAACATGCCATTATTTCTGGCTATGTCCTAATTGCTAAGGCACTCCCCCCGTGCTCTCAATGTAATACCATGCCATTGTGTGTATAATTGTTAAGCAGTGCGACAGTTGTAAGCATTAGCTCTCTTTCATATCACACATATGTACACTGGGGAACATTATTCTAGTATATGCTTGTATATTATATTATTTGAGCACAGATTCTTCACTGTTTATTCTATATGTGACCTATCACCTCATTGATTGCCATTGCAATGCTATGTGTACTGATTACGAGCTATGCCGATTGTATTGCTCTGTTTATTACACTAATAAAAATATATTTATATATATATGTATATATATTTATAAATGCTGTGAGTATATATGTTTTGAACTAATAGGAAGTCAATTCTTATTTTCAAAATCCTTGTAGCAAAATGAAGGGAGACCAAGAGTCATTGACTGTGTACATTTGTGTTATAAAGTATTTGAATGCGTGACAACAGGTCAGTGTTATGTTCACCCCAGTGCCAAATTAATGATCCGACTCCCACATCAGCTCAATTAAAATTTCTTCTTGAAGTGTTGACTGTATACTTGCAGATCATGATATTAGTGGTGGGACATTGATGCTGCAAAGCTCATCTTGATCTCTCATCTGCCCAGGTGTTCTGCTATAATATGCAATAAAAAATATCATCGGCCAAGAATTTTACAACTATTTTTTTGTGAAATCAAAAATGTCATGGACATTAATATCGAAGATAACAATGTCATTTTTAAAGATTTTTTTGTATAATTTGTAATAATATTTTAGTTTAAAACATTTTTGTATATAGCATCATTGTTTTCTGTACGTTTTTGTTTATATTTTTTTGCTATATTTTTCTTTAAATTAGTTTACTTTATTAGGAGCGGGTAATGTGGATCAGAAGGGCTAGGAGCAAACTACATTTTTACTAACTGTTTCAAAAATGTATGCAATTTGTTCTGATATAGTTTTACATTTTTATACTTTGTTATATTTTATTTTATTTATATGTCATATTTAAATTTGCATATGTTTTTATATTTTGATAATGTGTTTTGTATTTTTGTAATGTTTTAGAAGTTGATTGTGAGGTATTCTGGGGAAATGGGTGGGGAGCTTTTAATATATGTATGCATTTTACATTTTTTTTGTTGGTCAAACTTTCTTCATTGAGTTTTTTCATAGGGCAGAGCGTTATACAAAGTCAGTAAAATGTAACAAGTGTGTCAGAAGAAAACCTCTGAATGTTAATAGCACAGACAGTCTCCATAAAATAATGACATTTCCTTCGTAAATATGCATTATAATGAATGCGGTGTCATCAAGTGGTCCATCTCATTGAATCTTAACAACTGCCCAACAAAATCCACCCCCATGAGTTGTGTGGTGGGTGTGGGAAACCAGATCCAAGGGAACTTCTCTATGAGCCTGCTGGTAGAAATAGGGTGACACAGGTCGCCCCTATGAAATTATATCCGGTAAAGATGAAGTGCACAAGTACAGGTTGAGCAAGTTGTGAGGGGGAGGCAGACAGGCAGGAGGATCACTAGGGGGCCCCTAATGTATTCAACATTTTTATAGATATCCAAAAGTATGTCTGCCATTCTTCCGTTGTTAAGGCCTGCCAGAACTCAGCATACCACTGAGTGATTGAGGTAGCCCCTTTTTCCCAGGTATTCCCCAACGTCGTGTTGGCCGCTCCTAAGCATAGCCCCTTGACTGAGTGATCTCCTGAAGTTTGGTGCTTGAGGAACTCGTCCTGCAAGGTCAAAATTATGAAAACTGGCATAGAGGGGATCGGGTATCCCAGAATGGTTTTAAAGTGGGCTAAAATTTCAGACAAGAAGGGCAGATCATGGGACAGTCCCACCAAATGTGAAGGAAATCCCCAAGTAACCAACACCCCCTACAGCAAAGGTCAGGCGTGTTGCGGTATATTTTTTTAAGTTTAGTGGGAAATAGATACCATTCATATAATAGTTTGTAATGGGCAACTGTCATTCCCATAGAGTGGTTGAACCTATTTATGTTCCTCCATAGCTTCTGTCATAATGCATCGGGGACCTTGTCTCTTATTATATTAGTGCAAAAATCTATGTGTGGTCAAATTTTGGGGGATATTTCAATTAAAAGTAAATAAAGGAAGGAGATATTGCATTTAGCTCCCCTCACTTGACGTACAAAGTTCTCGATTGAGGAAGGACTCTAGTGGCTGCCGCTCGCACTTCTGGGAGGAGTACCCAAAGTTTCAGTTGAGGAAAATGGTATCTTTCAGAATTTGGTAAGCCAAAATCTTGTTGGCAATTTTTGAAGGTAAGAATGCTCCATCCATGGAACAGATCAGAGATAGTAAGACATCCTCCCTCTCTCCAGGGATCAAAGTGCCCAGTGTGAGTGCAGGAGGAAAGGCAGGGTTAAAACAAATAGGGGTGAAAGGGGAAGGGAATGTAGCCCATGCAGCCGAGCAGTTCATTTCATCCCAGACTTTGAGGGTCATTTTTGTATGTGAACTAACATAAGCATTAGGGAGTTGGTCTGCATTCAGTTTCTATAGAATATCCTAGATGTAGCGGCCCACCACCGCCTAATCCATATGGAGCCAGTGTTTATCTGATTCTCTTAAGGACCATTCTGATATCACTCTTAGCTGTGCCCCCTTATGGTAAAAGGAAAAGTCAGAAAAGCCAACCTGCCTGTCTTTTTAGGCAAGCCCAACAATTTAAATGAGAGTCTGGCTTTGTGATCCTGCCAAAAAAAGCAGGTCACCAGTGAGCGTAGCTGTGAAAAAAAATCCCGGTCTACTTTGATTGTGAGCCCTCGAAATAGATATAGAAAACGTGGCAATACAGTCAATTTGATTGCCTGGATACTGCCAAGCCAGGATAGAAACAAGGGAGCCCATCTTTTGAGATCGGATTTAATTTTTTGAATGAGTGGGGGTAAATTAGCCCTGTATAAGTCAGAGATCTTAGGAGTGATTTTAATGATCCAATATGTAATTGTTTTTACTCTATTGGAAAGAGGTGGATCCCGCTAGCCTCTCCATCTCGGAGAAAGGAAGAGTTAGGTTCAGAAGAAAGGATTTATGAAGGTCAATGCAGTACCCCGGAACCCCACTTGAAGAGTGCCAGTTCCTGAGGTAAGGCGTTTAGAGAGATTGAGGGCCTTGTTAGGGAAAGCAGGACATCATCTGCAAATAATGAGATTTTGTGGTTAACAGACCCAAAAGGAAGACCATGAATCACTTCCTCCTACCTTTTACATCACGGCTTCTATAATAAGGGCAAATAAAAGTGGTTGGGGGACACCCCTGTCGAGTACCTCCCTCCACTCTGAAGAAGCCTGAACTCACTCCAACCACTAGCACTTGTGAAAGCGGGCTCACATAGTTAGCCTGGACCATGATAATAAATTGTTTGCACAGGCCGAACCAATGGAGAGTGTGGAAATTGATGGACCAATACAGCCAGTCAAATGCTTTTTCAGGTCTGGCTTTAAGAGCACCACGGTATGTGTTTTTTGGTTGCCTTTTCAACCAGGTGGACCACCCTCCTCAGATTATCATGCGTTTGTCTCCCATTGATAAATCCTAAGTGATTTGGATGAATAATCTCTTCTAGTCATGTTGCTAAAATCTAAGTATATAATTTGGCATCCAAATTCGATAGATCTATAGGTCTGTATGAAGTTCAGTAGTGGCAATCTTTCCCCAGTTTTGGAAGGACCAAGGTTAGTGCCTCTCTCATCAAGTGCGTAACCCTGCAAGAGGTAGCTGTATGATTGATCTTCAGATGGTTCAGTCGTATATAAGTGTTTGCAGCAATTCCTAAAGGCATTCACTTTATCGCTCTCCGCTGTTGATACCCCTCCACTGTTAAAGTAGATGTGGCTTATGTATTCCTACTCTTGTTTGCCCTTAGTTGTCGTACTAATCGGATGCTCACCTGTTCATAAGACCCATATTTAAGACATAGTAGAACATGTACCACCCTGTCCGTGTATATCATGTTCAGCTTCCCCCTAAGTGCAGTGTCTTTTTGTTGCAATGGTAATGAGGGAATATCCTTGTGGGCCCTCTCTGCTATTTACATTTCCTCTTCTAGAACTAACCGATACTGGGTTTTCTGTTTATTTCAAGTATATAGGAGTGAAATGCATTTCCCCCTAATAAAGGCCTTTAAAGGCATGCCAAGTACTGGACAGATTAGTATCCCGGAGATTGTTTGTGTGAAAGAAGTCTCTAATAACTTTATGCAATTCATCTTGAAGAAGGCGTTCCCTCACTAAGGGGGCAGGAAAGAACCACCTATGATATTTGGGTGCTGGGGAGCCCATTTCAATGTCAAGGCTACCGGGGTGTGGACCGAGAGATCTAATGAGTGAATTTCAGATTGCACAATAGAACGTTCTACTGATCAGCTCACAAAGGTGTACTCAAGAAGGGAATGTGTGTGTTGTGAGTGGGAAAAGAAAGTGTAATCTTGAGTTTCAGGATGATTGACCCTCCAAGCATCTATGAGCCCTGTGGAACTGAATATATGTTTAAGGGTTTTAGAGAAACTCCCAGTGAAGAAGCAGTGAAGATGTGTGCTATCTTGTGCTGGATCCAAGTCAGATTGAAGTCTCCAATTAAAATAATGTCTCCCTCAGCACACCTTCCTAGAAGGGTAAGACCTAATTGCATGAAAGTAGTCTGAGCTGTTTTTAGAGACTTAAATAGAGGCCATTGTGCACATCCGCCGGGCAATGTTCCCCTTCACCATCAGTAATCTCCCCTCCTTATCTGTTTTGCACCCCATCGGTTCACATTTGAGGGAGGAATGAAAGAGAGGGACTACCCCAGTGTGTTTGGTGAAGGCTGAAGATTTGTAGATCAGGGGGTATGCGTTATTGTGCAACCTGTGATCCTCACTTTGTTGAAGTTGTGTCTTTTGCAAGGCTACTATGTCATGTCTCCTATCTAGAATGTACTTCCAACATTTATGATGTTTGGATGGAGATTTCAGCCCCTTACCATTCCAGGCTAGTGTTGTAAACACTATTGTCAGACCTGGCATCCTTGGCATTGTTTCCCCTGTCTTTTTGCTCCTGCCTCCTGTATTTTTGACTGTGTGCTGGATTTAATTTTGCTGGCTTTTGGTACTCTGGGCACTTTACTACTGCTGACCAGTGCCAAAGTGCAAGTGCTCCCTGTGTAAATTATGATTGTGGTTGGATATCCATGATTGGCATATCTGATTTAACAGTAAGTCCCTAGTAAAGTGCACTAGTGGTGCCCAGGACCTCTAAATCAAATACTACCCATGGGCCTGCAGCACTGATTGTTATGCGTAGCCCTGTAAACATGTCTCAGATCTGCCACTGCAGTGTCTGTATGTGCAGTTTTGCACTGTCAATTCGACCTGGCAAGTGTACCCAATTGCCGTGCCCCAACCTTCCCTTTTACTACATGTAAGTCACCCCTAATGTAGGCCTTAGGAAGCCCCATGGGCAGGGTGCAGTGTATTCAAAAGGTAGGACATATACTAGTGTGTTTTACATGTCCTGATACTGAAATACTGCCAAATGTGTTTTTCACTATTGCAAGGCCTATCTTTCCCACGGGTTAACATCGGGATTGCCATCAAGTATCTTTTAAGTGCAGTTTCCTATTAGAAGCAGATAGGGGATTTGGAGTTTGGAGTCTCTGAACTCACAATTTAAAAGTATCTTTTGGTAAAGTTGTTTTTTAGATTGTCTGTTTGAAAATGCCACTTTTAAAAAGTTGGCATTTTCTTGCCTAACCATTCTGTGCCTCTGCTTGGCTGCTGAATACACGTCTGTGTCAGACTGAGAGTTGGGTTGTTTGTGAATTCCCTCTAGACAGTGACACAAAGGGAGCTGAGGTGTGTCCTGCATATCTTGATGAGTCTTACAGGGCTAGAGTGGGAGGGAGGAGCTGTCACCTGCACTTGAAAGGGCTGTTTCTGTCCCCTCACAATACAGACTCGAATCCCCTCGAGTATGGCTGGGGCAGGGAAAGGAAGAGGCAGGATCTTGTGCACTACAAACTTTCCTTTGAAGTTTGCCTGCTTCAAAGGCAGAAATGACTATAAGTTGTGGACCCAAAACCCCAGACCTTTAGAACACTTCTGGATCAAGAGGAACCTCTACCAAGGAGAAGAGCTGAAGAGCTGTGAGGAGGAGTACTGCCCCTTTGCTGTGTTTGCTTTGTTGGGTTGGCATACAGTTGCTGCTTCTGCCTGAGTGTGGACTTTCCTGTGTATCCTGCTTGTGAAGTTTCTAAAGGGCTTGGACTGAGCTTGCCTCCTGCTAAGAAGTCTCACGGACATCAAAGACTTTACCTGCCAGCACTTGGGCTCTCTTGCTGAGACCCCCTGACTTGCCAAGTGGTGCCACACCCAGAGCCTGGGCCCCTGGAAGGAGAAGCTGGCAGAACCAGAGTGAAAATCCAAGCACTGGTGACAAGAGGCAGAAAAATCAACACAGTGCCCGCACTGCGGCTGAAAAATCGATGCAGCACCGGTGAAATTGATCACCAGCTCAATGGATTCATCACTGCTGTGTGTCCAGATTTTTCAAGCATCATCCCTAGGTATTAAAATCTTCAACATCAGTGCATGGGCCCGAGGCTGCTTGTTCGGAAGCAGACTCATCCCTACCTGGCAGAGAAAGAAATGATGCACGGCCTCGCTTGCAAGTAAGGAATCAATGCATCACTCACTTTTCCAATGCGCTCTCACCCGTGCTGTTTTATTCTTGATGCATGCCAAGTACCTTGTGCTAAAACAACGCATCCATTGATTCTTATGGACTAAGACTCTTTTTACTTTAAAAATTGTTATCTTTTCTTGTATATGTTGGATTTTTGCAGTTTTGGTCTTGATTTAGATAAATATCGGCTATTTTTCTAAACTGGTGTGGAGTTCTTTCGTGGTGTTTTCACTGTGTTGCTGTGTGTCTATGTACAAATACTTTACACATTGCCTCTGAGATAAGCCTGACTGCTTGTGCGAAGCTATCAAGGGGGTGAGCAGGGGTTATCTGAGCTGGGTATCTCCCTTACCCTGACTAGAGTGAGGGTCCCTACTTGGACAGGATGTAAACCGACTGCTAGCTAGAGACCCCATTTCTAACATTGGTGGTCATCGGTCAAGATAGGACTTGTATTTGTGCTTTACATACAGTGATTGGTGTACACTATTGTTTTATTGTAGACCAATACACAACCACATACTGTTTTTCTCTTGGATTTTTTCTTTCCTTTTTTGCCCTTTTTGGGATCTCTCTGCCTTTTGAAACTGTGCACCTTTGATGAGCCTTATCCACAAACATGTCTCAGTCTGGGCAGCCATCAGAAGTTGCTACAAATGTGGTATTTGAGCTGGAGAAGTTGGAGGACTATACAGTAGCCCAGCTAAAGCAGTTTTGTAAGGAGTTCAAATGTCCAATTGAAAGCTTCACCGAGAAGAAGGAGCTGCAGAAGGTGCTGAGGGCCTGGTTGGTAGCAAAAGAGGCTGAGGAACACACAGCAGAGGAGAATATTGCTGTGGATGAGGGGGTGCAGAGCATACATGGTGATTTGGTAGATAATCTGGACCTGCCTGGATGGAGGGCCTCCAGGGCAGGCAGCAGTGTTTCTTCTAAAGGACCGACCCCAGAGGAACTGAGCGACAGACAAGCAGACAGAAGGCACCATTTGGAGCTTGAGAAGCTCAAGCTGGAATTCGCTAAAATGGATAGAGAGACAGAAGCAAAGAATATGGCACAGGCCATGGAGGAGAGAAAAATGTTGTTAGCTCATGAGCTGATCTTGAAGGTCTGAAGGTCAGGTCCACCATTGGTGGTGTCAGCAGTACCACAGTGCAATCTGAAAGAAGGGTGCACATTCCGAAGGATCTAGTGAAGGATTATAAAGAGGGAGTATGACATATACTTGTGGTTCAAGGGGTATGAGTCAGCTCTTCACATGAACATGGTCCCTGAGGTACACTGGGGGGCAGGTTTGTGGAAGCACTTTGAGGCCGATGGTAGGGACACCTAGATAGCCCTAAGGGACCCCAAGGGGCTCACCTACTCTACCATGAAGGACACCATACTCACTAGGTATGGTCTCACTCCAGAGCAGTACAAGGAAAACTTTAGATCTTACAAGAAGGGGGATTCTCAAGCTCTGCTGGAATATTTAGAATATTTAGAATATTTTTGCAGACCGCTGGATGGGTGGGAGAATGGCAGCAAGGTAACAACTTATAAGGGGCTGTACAATTTGATTGTATGGGAACACTTGTATAGTCTTTGTTTTCCAGAGCTGTGCCAGCACCTGATTGACAGAAAGTTGACTGACCCCAGGAAGCTTGCTCAGGAGGCTGACCATTAGGAGAGTACCAGAGTCCAAAAGAGGTATAGGGGAGACTCAGCTAAGGGTGGATAGGGTCCCCATCAGAAGAAGTGGGGGGGAAGGGTAAACAAGGGGAGTTCTCTAAACGGCCCCAACCTAGTTTACAGGGTAAGGATTCCCATCCCCCAGGTGAGAAGAAAACTTGGAACTCTACAAGGAAACCTACACAGAAGGGTCCCACAGGTGTTCTGCATGTGATCAGGTGGGTCACATGAGGGGGGATTCCAAATGTCCCAAGCAGACACCAGCACCCACTGGTGCACAGTCACTGGGTTTGGCCAGTGTAATGCTTGGGGAGGAGTTGGTTCCAGGAGAAGAGTGGGAGCCAGGTGAGATGATTCTTGTCTCACTAGGGGACAGTAAGATGGTCCAGAGGACCCTCGTGCCTGAGAACACTAGGAAGTACAGGCAGTGGGTGACCATCAATGAACAGAAGGTAGAGGCTCTGAGAGACACTGGGGCCAGTGTGACTACTGTCAGGTGTCACCTGGTGTCTGAAGAGCAGGTGGTCCCCAATGTACTTTACCAAGTAGTTGCTGTAGACAACTCTGAGCGCCTGTGTAAGTTAGCACAGGTTCCCTTTGAATTGGGGGTGGTCTCAGGTTCCTTGATGGATGCTGTGATTCCAACCATGCCTGTTGATTGTCTGCTAGGCAACGACCTGGAGAATTCCTCTTGGTGTGAGGTGGAACGCTGGGTGCACTTGGAGGTGATGGGGCTGCCTGGGTGGGCATGCATGACCACCCGGTCTATGGCAGCTAGTCAGGGTGATCAGGAGGACCTGGAGCCTGAAAGAGTTGCCCAGGTGCCTGCCAGCAGGAGGAGGGGAAAGGGGCAAAGGAACCCACTCCAGAAGTTCCCACAGTCCGGGGGGAGGCTGAACCTGAGTGGAATTCCACAGAGCTGATAGGGGATCAAGTGGCTGAACTGGGGGATGTGCCTGAGCTGACCCGTTGGCAGCAGGAAAAGGTCCCACCAGTGAGGAGTTCTGTGAGGTGCAAAAGACATGCCCTTCTCTTGACGGTCTGCGGCAGCAGGCTACCGACCAGGTGGCTTGCAAGGAGTCTGGATCACACTGAATTTACTGGGAGAATGGCCTCCTGTATAATTTTGCTGAGCCTGGGGCAACACAAGGGCTGGTGGTACCCGAACTCTTCAGAACCTTCCTACTGGGTCTGGCTCATGATGTGCCTTTAGCAGGACATTTGGGGCAGGACGACACTTTTGAGAGGATTGCCACCTACATTTACTGGCCCCAAATGTGTAGGCACTCTGATGCATACTGTAGATCTTGTCAGACTTGCTGGGCAAGTGGCAAGAGTGGGGGGAGATGCAAGGCTCCCCTCCAACCACTCTGTGTTGTGAGCAACTCTTTTGGGCGGGTGGGAATTGACATTGTGGGGCCTCTGTACCCCAACCCAAGACAGCCAAGGGCAACAGGTTTATCCTGGTTTTCATGGACCATGCCACCCAGTACCCAGAGGCCATCCCTCCGAGGTTTGTGACAGCCCCCGTGGCAGGCCAGGCATTGATGGTTTTTTTTTACCCACATGGGATTCCCCAAGGAGGTGGTGTCTGTCTGGGGTACCAACATATCTACATATATGAAGTCTCGGTGGAAGGAGTGTTGGGTAACCTACAAGTTCACCACTCCTTACCACCCCTCAAGGAAATGGGTTGGTTGAAAGGTTCAACCGCACCCTGAATTAATAATTATGGATCAGAACCCATAAGGCATAAGTGGGATGTCCTCTTCTCATGCCTTCTCTTTGCGTACAGAGAGGTACCACAAAAGGGACTTGGTTTTAGCCCCTTTGAGCTTCTGTATGGGCACCATGTGCGTGGACATCTAAGTCTTGTGAAAGAGAGCCGGGAGAAAGCTCCCAGTAGCCCCTCCCAAGGATGTTTTTAGCTACATGCTGGCCTTTAGAAACCAGACTGCAGGCTTAAGGAAACCCGCTCAGGCGAACCTAGAAGCAAACCAGGAGGACATGAAACAATGGTATGACCAGAATACCACTCTTGTTGAGTTTCAGCCTGGCCAGAAAGTGTGGATCATGGCCTCAGTAGACCCTTGTGCTCTCCAAGACAAGCAGGCTGGGCCTTTTGAGATAGTGGAGCGCAAGAGTGATGTTACCTATATGGTAAACTTGCAGACTTCAAGGTACCCTTTGAGGGTCCTACTTGAGAACCTCCTCCAACCACATTTTGAGAGGTCTGAACTGACTATGTTCTTGGCAACAGATGATAGAATGGAAAAGAAGAGTGAACCTATTCCTGACCTCCTGTCTCCTCAAGAGAAAAATGTGTCTTGGGGGGTGAACTTCTCACCAACACTGACCCTGGAACAGCAGTGGGCCTGTTGCCAGTTGCTAGGACAGTGCGCTTCTCTGTGTTCCTTGAACCCAGGGGTCACTTATGTCCCGATTTACTCATCGCTTACTGCTCGGGCCAACTGGAACTGCAGGATGGTCTCGATCCTTGTAGGTCCTGCTTTGAACAAGGTAAGGGCGGCCCTTTCTATAGCCATGGTGCTGCTGACAATGGGACGTCAAAAGGTAGTCTGTGCCCTCCAGAAGGAGTACCAGAGGAAAAACCCAAAGGGAAAAAACCTCTATGGCTGGAACTCCCTGGAACAGAAAATAAGCACAGGAAAAAAGGCAAGTCTTCCAATAAAAAGAAAACAAATACTGAAAGAAACTGGAACAGACGAGGAAAGAAGGCTGGAGGAAAAACAACCGGGGCATGATCACCACCAAAGGAAGTGTTGCAGCGCAATGAGAGCAAGAAACCCCTTCTTATATACCCTAAAACAGGAAGTGATATACAGGAAGAAAAAAGTCGCCATGTTGGATTGGGAAAGGGCCAAAGGAGAACATAGATGAAGACACCATATTAGAAAAGGATCCTAATGCATGCAGGGAAAGAGGTAGAAGAAGGGCTTGCTGGGAGAAAGAAGAACATAGCTCCTATTAGTAAAACTGAAGGAAGGAAGAACAGGAGAAAGAAGAGAAAAGAAGACAAAGAAAAAGAAAAAGAACAGGTAACACCAGGTAAGTGAGGGGTGTAGGGGTGCCCACCTCTAAGTTTGAGGGCGCGCTGTGCCCTGAACTCGCCGAGGCCCAATGCCCAATCTAGGGCCTTGTGCAAGATAAGGCCGGAAACAAGGGGTGCGGCACACCCTGCGGTTGAAAAACTGAAACGTGGCTCCAGGCGCACCCCAATCCGATCTTTCTGCTCAGGCCGCGGTGGACCACGGCGCGGCAACTTATCTGTGTACCCTTGATGTGGATTCTGAGGACAGTCCACCTGTGAAACATAAGATCTACAGAGTGACTGACAAGGTTAAAGCCAGCATCAAGGAGGAAGTCTCCAAGATGCTAGTCTTGGGGGTGATAGAGTTCTCCAACAGTCCTTGGGCCAGCCCAGTGACCTTGGTCCCAAAGGCTGCTGCCCCAGGTGCCTCTCCCGAACTTAGGTTTTGTGTGGACTACTGTGGACTCAACGCTGACACTAAGACTGACGCCCATCCCAACCCCAGAGCTGATGAGCTCATAAATCGACTAGGAGCTGCCAAGTTCCTCAGCACATTTACTTGATGTCTGGGTACTGGCGGATTGCCTTGATCAATGGGTCCTAAGGGAAGTCAGCATATTCAACACTAGAGGGGAACTACCAGTTCTGGGTTATGCCCTTTGGGTTGAAGAATGCCCCTGCCACCTTTCAGAGGTTGGACCAACCAGGTTTTGGCTGGGCTGCAATGTTTCAGTCCAGACTACCTGGATGATATTGCAGTGTTCAGCTCCAGCTGGGAGGATCACCTGCATCACCTCTGCAAAGTGTTGAAGTCCTTGCAGAAGGCCATGCCTCTCTGTTAAGGCCAGTAAGTGCCAAATAGGGCTGGGAGCTGTGGGTTACTCATGACACCAGGTGGGAGTGGCCAGATGACACCCCTACAACCCAAAATTGATGCCATTCTGGCTTGGGAACCTCTTATGACCAAGATGAGAGCCTTCTTAGGTCTCACCAATTACTACAGGAAATTTGCCCAGGGGTATGGCCCCATTGTTGCTACCTTGGCAGAGCTGACTTCCAGGAATCAGCCCAAGAAAATGATCTGGACTGAGGCTTATCAGACCGCTTTTGATGCCCTGAAGGCAACTTCTCAAAGGAATTTGTTGTACAGACTGACGCTTCAGAGCATGTGGCATTTCTAACACAGTTAAATGAAGAGGGCCCAGACCAGCCTATAGCCTTTATTAGTAGGAGGTTACTCCCCAGGGTACAGAAGTGGATCACAATTGAGAGAGAAGCTTTTGCTGTGGTCTGGGCACTGAAGAAGCTAAGAACCTACTTGTTTGAGACTCCCTTCTGTGTTCAGACAGACCATAGACCCCTCAGATGGTTAATGCAGGTGAGGGGTGAAAACCCAAAACTGTTGGGGTGGTCCATCTCTCTATAGGACTTTACAGTGGAACACTGCCCTGGTACAGAACATGCCAGTGTTAATCTTCAACATCACCATACGGACCCAAGGCGGCTTGTCCAGAAATCGACGAATCCCTACCCAGCAGAGAAAGAATTGGTGCATGGCCTCGCTTGTGAGTAAGGAATTGATGCATTGCTTTCTTTTACAATGCACGGTGCTTGTGCGGGTTTATTTTTGATGCATATCAGGTACTTTCTGCTAAAACAACGCATCCATTGATTCTAATGGATTAAGACTCTTTTTACTTTAAAAATTAATATCTTTTCTTGTGTATTTTTGATTTTTGGCCTTTGGTCTTGTTTGATTTACATAAATATTGGCTATTTTTCTAAACTGGCGTGGAGTCCTTTTGTGTTGTTTTCACATTGTCTCTGAGATAAGCCTGACTGCTTGTGCCAAGATACCAGGGGTTTAGCAGGGGTTATCTGAGCTGTCATTCTCCCTTACCCGGACTAGATTGAGGGCCCCTAATTGGACAGGGTGCCAACTAGAGTCCACATTTCTATCAACCATGACAACATGTAACAGGTAAATTCAAGCCATAGCCCTTTGTTTAGCTCCCTGTAACCCATCTTCCCATCAATTTCCCACCTCTGCAAGAAAAGGGTAGCGTCACACTGCCCCCCCCACTTCCCCTCCCCTCCTCACCACAAATCAAAAATAACTCACTTGTAAAAAAAAAAGTAACTAATAAGAACAATTGGGAACCTAGTTCCCAAACGAAAGTGTAGGTCTGTCTTAAATTTCATGGGTACAGGCGTATAGGCCGCGCACCGGTATAGCATGCTAACAGTAAGTGCTTAGGGTCAAGTTAAATAGGTATCTGATTGTCATAATGCTCCTAGACGAAGGGTTCCCATTCACAAATAGGCAGTCTACTGTTCACAGAGAGAGCCCATGAAACTTGTAACAAAATGATGAACACCAGATTAAAGAAGAGTTTTGTAATACGGGATGAACCAATAGACCATACAGTCAAAGACGACCATGGTCTGAGTCCCCTATAGTAAGCTTCGTTGAGCAGAACAATATGTTTGTGTCAACCCATGGGTCGTGTTTCCCTTGACGTTTCATTCATCTCTGCAAGAGCCATGGTCCTCTCTCTGTTCCCATCAATGAACTCATGGATGGCTGCTCTTGATGCCCCTTGGTGGCTCCACAGTCTGGAGATGGTATATCTAGTAGCTTCGCCATCTTGGTTGTATCTGTAAAGTGGTGCGACTCATTTTGATTTTCAAAGGCAAGGCCAAAGTGATAAGTCCACCTATATTTGATGTGTTCAGTGCGCAGTTTGTCAGTGACAGATTAAAATTGAAGTCTTCGGGCCAAAGTGGATAATGCAATATCCTGAAACACGTAGCATGACACACTTTGGAAGGAGACCTTCATCTTTCTTGCAGCTTGCAGGATCGCTTCCTTCACTTTAAAAGACTGTCATTTTGATAGTACATATTGGGGTCATTGGCCTTCACCTGCTTGTGGAGGTCCCACTCAGTGAACCTGTTCAATTTAACTTTGGCCTGTTTGTCCCCCAGGAACTCTGAAAACATGCCTATTATAAGCACCTCAAGTTCCTGTTCCTCATCTCCCTCCTCCAGCTATTGTAGATGAATGTTTACCCTTGAGAAGTCCTCACATTTTATGATCTCACCTGTAATTGGTTCTGAAGTTGTTTGGTAGAGCCCTCCAGTTGACCCACATGCTGTTCCAGAGTCTGGCATTTATTTTCCAAATCAAGAGTGTGTTCGCCCACAGTCTATATCTTGTCTCAATTATGAGAGTTTGCTGTTAATGTCTGAGAGAAGAGTGTCTAGTGCGGTAGCTAGGTCTGCTTTCAATTCCTCTCTCAGCTTTTTCTTAAAGTCTTGCAGGGAAGACAGGAGATTTTTCTTGGTCAACGCCATTGTGTTGTTTCAAGCAGAGGAAGAATGTGCGCCCCTGGACTCTGTCAGTTGAAAGTAGCTGGATACTCTCTTTGACTGTGTCTTTTTTGAAGGCATGTAGGTTGCAGCCAAGGGCTTGAGGTAGGGATTCAGCTTGAGATGCAAAACAGAGCTTCCCCCAGCAAGCCACTGAAAGTAAAATGACCTGTAAGATTTTCCCCTTTCAAAACATTCCATCATAAACAGTGGGATGATGGAGGGAGATTGGGCACTTTACAGCTTGGGGCCCATTTAATGGTCTAACAATCTCTATGCTCTGTCCATCTCATGAATCGTCAGGGGCAGATGGTAGCTGAACTGTTTGTGCATGGACTTGCTAGGCCAGCAGGCCGAGACTTTGAATTGTATGCTGATTTATGCAGGTCCCACAGTCAGGCTACATAATCATAATGCTTCCCCATGCTAGGCACCCTGAAACTTCAGGAAAGGCCACTCACTCAAAAGGCCTCCAGAGGTGTCACACTGAGCAGGCCCACAATCATCAAAAGCTTGTTTTTTCCTTGTTGTATACAGAGCTTACTTGCCAAAAACAGCATGTATGCGCTAAGTAGGGCTAAAATTGAGGGTCAGGCCTTATTTCTCCTTCATTTATGTTGCATGATGTTATCAGGACTGCCCCATGCTTGCCGCATGGCTCGCCATCTCTGAAGTGATGTCCCCTCCGGCTGCCATATTGAAGTGAGACAGGCTCGTAGGTCTCCGGCAAAACACTGCCAACTCGGTTGTGGTGTTTGGCACTGTCCAGGGACCTTAATGTTAAAAGAGGTGAGGCAGAGTTTGGAGTCTTTTCTGTGCAGCAGTGCTTGCACTTACCAGCACTATGTTTCATCTCTGCGGATGCTAAAATAGAGCCTAAAAGAAAGCCTCCTGTCCTGGTGTCTCCCGCCACGTTGCCAGCCTCACACCACTCAAGGTAGGGCTTGGGCAGCAAGAAGACCAGACAAGGGCTCCCACTATCTTGTCTTTGTTGCTTGCGTGCAGCAGAGCTCAGGCAATTACCTCCACTCACCCATGATGGTTGGCCACACCCTCTACATTACTTCTTTTTTTACAATCTTCTATTTAAAAAATATATAATGATTTATTTTTAAGGACTTGTTAAGGATTTTAAATTAAGTATATTTGTCTGTAATTAATTGTTTTTGAAAGTTTTAGAATGGCATTTAGATTTAGAGTTTCATATAGCATTTGTTGTTTTTTTGTTTATTCTATGTTGTTTGTTAGGTACTTTTTGGCATTTCAATAAACATATTTACATTTATTTTGAATGTAGGAAAATTATCAACTAAGTTCACGTTATTTGTTTATCCTACATTTAAATTGATTTGTTTAAAAAATAATATGTTTTATTTTTTATGTGGTTGGAAGTTGTTAATCTAGTAACTTTAATTTATTTTAATTTGCAACTTTAATGGGTAATTAAAGGTTTTGTTTAACTTTTATTTAATTAAATTATAAAATGTGTTTTTTAATGTAAATATTTTTCTATTCAATGTAGATAGTTTTTAAAAATGATAGTTTTGGATTATTCATATGTGTGTGTAGAATTGCAATATAAATAATTTAGCTACATTTTATAAGGTTTTAGTATCTGACTCCCTTGAAATCTAAAATTTCCCTAATGTAGCTCAGACTCAAGTGGGAATAGTACATCTACCACCATCAAAGCCCTACATTTTTCCCATGTGCCTTAGATTGGAGTGGAAATATTACATCTACCCCCTGAACTCCCAACACTTTCCCCAGTGTGGCTTAGATTGAAGTGGGAATAGTAAATCTAGTCCCCTCAAAGTCTAATGCTTAAGCCAATGTTGCTGAGGTTGGAATGGAAGTAGTAAATCTTGTCCTCTCAAAGTCCAATGTTTTCCCTAATGTGAGTTTCACAGAAGTGAGAATAGTAATTCTCTTCCCCTCAGAATTCCGCACATTTCCTTGCCTGGCTATGATTTGAGTGGAGATTGTAAATCTACCCTCCTGAAAGCCCAAGACGTTCCCCATTGGGGTTTAGATTGGAGAGGGAATAATAAATATGCATGCTTTTATATATACAATATATTTAGGTTGAAGTTGCAATATTTATTTACTGCCTTGTAAGTTGAACACTTGGTTCAGTACATTTAAATTCAGCTGGGTAGAATTGCTGTTTTTTAAGAATTGTTATTTTTTCTGTTTTAGTTTGATAGAAGAAAATAGGCTTTGCATTTTAGGTTATAAAGTACAAAATAAAAAATGCTCTGTGAAATTTTTACTGCACTTTTTATTTTGTGTTCTGACTTCGAGGCCTGTCATTTGAATTATTTATTTATTTATAAAATGTTTAGTTGCTTATAGGTTTTTTAGCACTGTTTTTGATATTTTGTTTTGATTGGTGGTTTGGAGTAGAGCCTAGGTAAGGGAGGACCTGGTTGTTGGCAAAGATTAGGACTTTGATTTGTAACATGTTGTGCATTTCTTCACTTTGTTTTGAGACTTAGGTTTTGGTTGGATTATTGATTGTTCCATTTGTCGTTCTTGGCAGCTTTGCTCCTTTTTCTTGGCAGCTTTGTTCCTTTTTTGTAAATTCCCAAAATTGGTTTACAAAACCATGTCTTCTTTGGAAGGAATTGTGCTACCTTTCCACTGCATTGTTTTTTTTTTTTGCCTGTTGTGCCATTTCACTGTCGTCAGTGTTCTATTTTTGTATATGATGCTTGAATTAACATCTGTGTTCAGAACAGTGCAGTCAGCCAACCCAAGTATCTTCAAAGTAGTCCATTGACAGAGTTAATTATTGTTCATATCTTAGTAAGATGATAATAAGGTGATTCTATTAATATCTTCAAATAATAATGTTCTGATATTCAGTTATAGGAATGTATGCAAAGGCAATGTGTTTTTTTAATTTCATGGCACATTTGGCATTTGTGAAGTATTCAACACTCAATGCTGATTTTTGCAAGTAGCTCCAGATACTTTTTTAGGCAGCAATGATAGCCCTGAATTTCTGTAGGTGTATATATTTTGGAATCATGGAAATCATTGTTTGCCTGAAGCTGATAATTATTTTTGGAGGACCGTAATCATTGTTTTTTATTTTATTTTGGTTACTATCTCTTTGCATGTTGTACTTTTTGAAATGTGTGTAGGCTAACGGGATGCTGGTGGCTTGTATTCTCCATGGATTGTACAGAATTTTGTGAATGGAGAAGGGCATGAATTAACTGTGCTGTCTACCATCGATGTATTGATTTTTTTAGCAGGTTGTTGTCAGTGGTGTATATAATTATTAATTTCTCATGTTTTCATTGTCATGTAAAAGGAAGGTAACAATTGTGTGTGTGTTATGGTTAGGTGTTCGGGGATGTTCAAATCCTTAAATCATTTTTTGGAGCAACAGGCGTTTCTCTAGTTGCTTTTCTAGTTGTGGTTCTGAGTCTTTTTAAATTGGGAATTGTAGGGAACTGGCCAGTTCAGGGACACTGAGGATTATATTTTTTAAAACTGTGGGGATGATTATGCGCTCTAACATTTGTAACACTTTAGTTTTTTGTAGTGCCAATGGAACCAAGCTACACCTGACTAAAGAGCCCTAATCAGGCAAATATCAGTCTTGGGTTGCTGGTGTTCCGGTTCAGGGAGGACCTGGAATAACATGTTGAGCTGGACTGTTCCTGTTGCAACAGGATCAAGACTGATGTGCATTTGGCTAGGTCCAAACTGAGGTGGCATGGTGGACAAAAGAACAATGGGTTGGAATGCTACCCTGAGTGATTGCTACTCGTTAGACTTAATACAAGCATTCCTCCCATAACCATCTCCCTGGGTGGGGATTACCTTTGTAACTTGGAATCATACTATAGGGAACTCTACAGGGCAGAACTGAAAAAGAACCATCTATTCAAAGGGGCTTACCAGGAGCAGTTTCATATTTCATCTATACATGTACTGCAGAGACAAGAGTCGGATGCTCCGAAAACTGTCAAAGAGATTCAACTGGCACTTACTCAGATAGCAAGAGGCAGAGCTCCTGCAACAGACAAACTTCTTGTTGAATTTTATGCTACTTTAAAACAAACCCTGCCACCGTACCTGCTGCAAGTGAATATGGCAGCCAAGGCTAGGAGCTCCTTGCTGGATACCATGAAAGAAGCAGTGATAGTGGTGATTCCAAACCCTGATCGGGATCCACTTATTGTTAGTTAATACTATCCACTATTGCTTTTGAATCTTGATTACAAGGTGCTTGCTAAGATACAGTTAGTCATATATGTTTTTTGGTAAAAACCATAAAAACGCATACCAACAGTTTCATAACACAAATTAATAATAAATGAGTACATAAATTACAAACATCACAGAAAATATTTTCCAGATTTTATGTGTTAAGAAGACATTTACTAATCACAATGTTGTAAATTCATACCACCATTTCTAAAAGCAAGACCCAAGATGTCCTGATTAATATTGCTGATTGATCATTTTGAACCTGTTGGATAAAAGTGACCATCTTAAAATCACTTAAAAACACATCTAAAGGGCATACTTTTTTCTGATTGCTGAAGTCTCAGCACAGCAAAGGATTTGAGAATATTGCCACTGCAAAACAATAAGCTTGCCTTATGACACCTAATGTAATCAGCATTCAAAATCGATCACAGGAAACATTCTATAAAAAGGGCAAAAGAGCATAAGGGGCATTGTGGCCTTTGGAGACACATAGGGCCTGATTACAAGTTTGGTGGGCTGTGCACCGCCATGGCGGAGGTGGTCTGACCTTCATCGACCTGGAGGTCAGACCACTGTTTTATGATGCTGGCAGTCCCATAGAGGAAAAATTGCAGCGGTCCTGCTGTCTTCGCCAGGCAGCACAGACCACCACGGAGGCGAGGCAAGCAAAACAGGCTGACCGAGCCAGTGTTTTCACTGGATAGAATATGATGTTGCCTACCACCAACGTGACCATGGCAGTCCAGCCACCACATCCCAGCATGCAGAAACAAAGGGCATAAACGGAAGCAGCTCTCCAGCAGGCAGCGATATATGTCCTGTGCTGCCATGGGGTCCATCACACACGTCGCGCCGCTGTTCATTGATGGAGCCCAAAACCCACGCCACCGTGGATGCAACCGATGGTAAGAACACACACCTCCCTGTGTTATTAAGCTCAACAACAGATTGTCGTGCTGTGATCCACATGATATGGGGGGTATGCTATGAGCACTAAGTATACTTGACATTGTGTCCACAGTTGGAGTCATTCACAAAGAATGACACATTCACAGCTATCAAACCCCCCGTTGGGCAGGTCACTGACACTGCACTACCACACTCCACAAAAACACTAGCCTGCTAATCTCAGGCACAGGGACATTAAACTGTAGAGAACATTACGTTACACAACAGCAACCCCACAGCAGCGTCACATCTACCAATTCAACTAACACCTTCACATTGCTCACATGCTTTGGACTGTCATCAGATTGAAGACACATATGTATGGATGTGACATGGAACAAAAATATCCCTTCAATGAAACATCCCTGTAATGGACCCACGCATCACCCACATTTCAAAATATTAGAAGGTCAATGGGATGCACAATAGTTTGTGAAACAAATATCCAAAGCTCACAATGCAAACAATACCTGCACAATAGGAATGGGGGCATCAGGAGCACTCCTGGAAGGATGCTGCCCTGGGACACATTTCACTTTGTACATGCCCCTAAAACACCATTTGCATAGGGACTGGACCTTCATGCATCTCAGTGACAAACAATGTTTGAGCCAAGTGACATACCTATCTGCCAACTGTGTAAGTGCAAGTCAGGAAATCTCATACAACTGCAACAGCATAGGCCAAACACCTACACAAAGTAGCTGCAAGGTACACACATCAAAAAGACACATTGTCAGTCAAAAGCAAAGGAAACTAGCACAATTAACACCCTCCATGTGAGGACCAACAACATTCTAGCTCCCACACATAAGACAACCCATATCAGGGAGACTGCATTCTGACATTGGCCTACACCTGATGAAATATTACCATTGCAAACATAACACAATGCAATGACACCCCAATTGGATTACCACTCACATATCCATACAGTGAACATCTACTCTTGTCTTGGGTGACACCAGCACTGCTCACAAAGTCAGATATTGCAAACAGCAGCAAATGGATTAGCAATCAGTGTGAAACACATACGACTGTAGGCATACAACACCAGTTACCCAGGAACAACAAAAAGCTAGAAAAGTAATGGCAGGACAAATGTGTACCCAAAAAAACAATTTAGGTTTATTCAATCAAAATGCTGAAGAGAAAAGGCCATTGGCCAAGTCATATGATTCCATGCACAGTTCTGTGCCCAACCTAAACTCCAATCACTGCCCGGGAACCTCCACAGGAAGGGGCATCAAGTGGGCAGGCAGGCACCTCAGGGATCATCCTTGGATGGGGGGAGGCAGATTTGGGATGGGTGGGTTTGGAAGGGGGCTTTTGCTTCTGAGGAGTGGGATTCATCTTGGGAGGGAGGGCTACGGGTGCTTGCAGGGGGCAGGGCTTGGGGGTGGAAGGGATGGGTTGGGTTGAGGGTGGGGACTCTGAGGTTTGGGAGGAGGGGTTGGAGGTGACAGGGTAAATGGCAAGGTTGAAAAGGAATCTCTTATACAGATAGGGTCATAAGAAGGTGGTGAGAATTTAGAGTTTGAGGAGTTGGGGGCTTGTCTGTGGGTGTAGATTCCTTAGGTGTGTGCGTGTGTGAGGTATGCTTGTGTTTGGGTGGCATCTGTTGCATGTGTGAGTTGGGCGTTTGTCTTGGGGCTGGGAGTTGAAGGTACTGGTGAGGTGAGGTGGGAGTGGTAGATGTATGTGTGGCTGTTGGGGTGGAGTCTGTGGGTATGGTGGATATTGTGGATGCGTATGTTGGGGTGGTGCCTGGGGGTATGGTTGATGTGGTGGATGTGTCTGTGGGTGTAGTGCTGAAGTCTGTGGGTATGGTGCCTGAGGTGTGTGGGTCCGTGGGTTGTCAGTTGTTGTCTGGGTGTATGGTGGGTGTGGTGGATGTGTTACTGGGTACTGTGGTGGTGTCTGTGTTATTGTGGTTGTGGTGTGTGGGTCAGTGTGGGTGGTGGAGGTGTCTGTTGAAATGGTGGCTCATATGGTGTCTGTGGGTGAATGTTGAGTGCCTGCATGCTGGCGTGTGTTATGGTGTTTATGTTGATGTGTGCTGCTTTTGTGTGTTGAGGTGAGTGTGCGCGGATGTGTCTGTGTGCTTTAGACAGGTAGGGGAATAGGGAATTTGGATTGGGAAGAGTGAGGTGGTAGGGAGGGAGGATTGTGGGGGGTGGATGGCTGCCATCTGTGATGAGACCAGAGCCTGAATAGATCTCTGGAGGCCAGACATGTCACTATTAATACCTTCCAGGAGAGCCACAATGGCAGTCTGCCCCACAGAGATACTCCTCAGGAGGTCAATAGCCTCCTAACTCAGGGCAGAAGGGGTAACAGGGACTGGGGCTGAAGTGCCTGGTGGAAAGAAGACACCCACCCTCTTGGGTGAGAGGGCAGGGCCACCTGGTTGGAAGTAACTTGGAGGGTGGCGATAGAACTGGGGGTGGTGGACAAGGATCATACAGGAGCAGGTCCTGATGGGCCTGCCACCACTAAAGAGTGGCCCTGCAGGTAGAATCTGAAGATAACGAGGTGGATCCTGTTTCCTCCCTGGCAGGCCCTTCACCCTTCTGACCACTGCGTCCGTCTGTGTTGGTGGTGTCATGACTGGAGGTACTGTCGCCAGATGCTTACCCATTTGTTTTTCCTTATCTCCTTCACTTGGCTGGGATGATGCTGCAAATACAAAGAGGATAAAGGTCACCACTTGTTCCTGATTACACTTGAACAACAGCTGTGATTAGCAAACATTACCATGATGTCAAGTAGGCCCCAGCAACAAACTACATCAAAGTGGCTCCTACATGTACCATACTAGATGCATGCATGCCACATAAACTGTCAACAGCTGCCCACAGGAATATCAGGATCTCAGACAACTACAATTGCATGGGCAGGTTGTGCAATCATAGTAACCACTTAACAAGTAGGAGACCGCTTCACCTTTGATGCTTTGTCTCATGGAGCATACCTCAGTTACCTATTGTCATACAATAGTAAGCCAATGCCAAGTTAATTTCCACAGACATCACATAAGGACATGCAGACATCTATTTGTTATATACACAATAACTCGACAATAAGAAATAATGCCCCAAAATCTTGCCATGTTGCTGACAGCAGTACAGTATCCTGAAAAAGGTGACATGGAAATACTCATGTCACACTGTAAACACATCAACAATGCACACTACACCATGTGTAAATTGTCCTAATGGAGTCATGGAGGAAGTACTAATGTTGCTCAGATATACTACACATTTGGCATGGAAATGTACACTGTGGAAAAAAATTGCAAATTGTCAGGGCGATATGTCTCAACAAATCCACAACACAGTGAATCAGCTAGCCCCAGAGAAATCACCACTACTGGATGGCACCCCTTCCAATGACATATTCTGATCACATCAGTCACAGCTATCAGTCCTTTGTATGTTGGAGAGGCCCAGGGATTTGCTAGTACTTCTAGAAGGCCCTCAACATGTTGCCCAATGGGAAGCTACATCCCTGTCTCCGTTTTGGTACTGTAAACCCAGATGGTTGTGGATGAATGGTTGTACCCAACCACATGTCATTCGAACATAACTGCAAGTCACTCCATGATGCATGCCAACAGTCGGGTAACAAACCATCCCCACTTCACATGTGCAGGGCTCTTTGCCATATGATGCCACATTAATGGCATGGAAATGTACTTTGTGGGTAAAGACTGTAGGCCCACCTTTCATGTTGATCATTGCTACTGCAGTTGTACATGCCAAATTACATTTGATGACAGGTGAGGGTATGTGTGAGTTAACAATCAATAGTGACATACTCCTGTCTATGGCACCACATGAATTGTAGCCCCATTACATGTGTCCAATTCCAAACACAGGTTGGCATGCATATATATGTGAGGAAATACAGAAATCATCCCATGAGCACAGGTAGACAATGCATGAAACAGCAGTGTGCACATTTTGTCAAAGGAGAAAGGGACACATGCTAACATGTCGGCAAAAGGAATTTTGGCAACAGTGTTGGCACATAAATCATGTCACTAGACATTCCCTACTTACAGAGGGAAAGTTTTGCTCTGTAGCTACACACAAAGAACAACGTATGCTCTGTCACATGTATAATGACCACCTTCACATGAGAGACAGTTGTGAGGCACGAACCGTCGTCACACACTGAAGACAAGTGGCATCCAGGGGGCAGATGCCAATTACTCACTTGACCAGACACATGGCTGAAGACAGTGATCCATCACTTCTTTTTCCTTGGGCTATGACACTGAGGAGTAGTGGTCTGTTGTGTAGAATTTAGACCCACTACAACAACAAACATTACTTGATGGATCAATGTACACAACCATGTGTTGTCCCTGGAGAGCAATTTTTTGAAGACTGTATTTGGTTGTGTCCTCGGTCCCTAGACTAATAGGCAAGGCACATCAGTACGCACCACGTTCCATATCTACACATCTTGTGTGTCACACATGGCCCATCCCCAATCATCAGAGGGAGATGTCAGAACCTAACACATCAACTTGACTATGTGACAGGCAGGAATATGCCCTGTACTCACCCCCTTATGGGTGCTGTGCTCCCCTCAATCGTCCATCAAGGTCCAGGTAGGTCACCGCCAGAGTACAGGCCATTAGGTGGGTCAAGCTCTGACATGCGCCCCAACCACGTTGGGAGGACAGCCGAAGCTGGACTTCCACAAACTTCCGGGCCCAGCGTCTTAGGTCCTCCCATATCTTTTGCGACAGCGGGCGCTCTGTCAGCTATGGACCCCCAGGGTCTGCACACTCCAGGCAATGGCTTTCCAAATCTCCTTCTTCTGATGGCCATTTACCTGTATGGATGCAAGAGACAAATAAAGCGATTACATATAAAGGTTTTTGCCCATATGGTGTTGCCGCACACATGTCAGAAACACCAAGCACAAAATGGGCAATTTGTCAACACACCCCGAGTGTAAAACACATATGCCAATAAGTACTGGGACATGACTACGCCCTTTTGGAGTCATCTGCAGACTAACCCATTACCCTACTCATAGCCTACAATGACTAAGAAAGTCTACTGACATGAGGTAACCCATGCTCTAGCAACATGTACTGTAATATAAGCCACAATGAAACACTACACACCAATGTGGCTTCTGAAGGGTAACCTCCTTAGCCCTGACTAGACAAACACATTTACACTTTGCAAGATTGACTCAATGTAAACAGTCCCCATGGCAACTACTGTAGTACAGACTTTACCCTTACACTTGATTGACAATGAAAGGGCTGGCCTGGTGGTTATGGTAAGTGTTTTCCCTCTGCATGTGTGGACATGTGGCCCACCAAATGCAGACTCACTTCAGGGTGGATTTCTGTGGTATGTACCTGTACCACAGAACACCTTTGGACACATGTTTCTAACCTACAGAGATGGCATCCAACATACAGAGGTATGTATTGTACAGTTTCTGCAATGTAACCAAGCTACTGAGTCACATGTCATAATCACCCAGGAAATTACACACTGTCTGCACTGTGGGTTTGTCATTTGTGCAATAAGCCTGTACAGGACAAATATGACTTATGTGAAGGTGGCAACAGAGCTGTGGGAGTAAGGGACCTGTCAAAGACACACAATGACAATGATGCAAAATGCACATATGGACTAGTTCAGGGATTTACCTCAGTACCCATTCCTAATCTAGTCAATGGACTGAGGCATTCAGGGCACGTTTTACCACTAGAGCCTCATATTGCCCACCTGACAGGATTTGCAGGTCTACAGGGAGTGAAATCAATGCCAAAGTTGCATAGCCACAGTGAGCCTCCCACAGCCTGGACTATGTCCCATACCAGGAGATACATTTGATAGACCCTGGGGTCTGGAGGCTGAGCATACAGAACCTACATGAAACTCACACTTCCATCACTTCCATGCATAGAAGTAAATCCTGTGTCCATCATTAATGTGGCTTGTTTGGCAACCTGAAGGGCAGAGTGAGTCGTCATATGTCTTCCAGATAATAGTTTGACAAGGCCATATGTGGGTTGAAAGATCTGTTGTACAAAACACATTGTTTACAAGATCCTCAAATGACTCAAGAAAAGATGCATACACAGCTCATGCTGTCATGCACATAAATGCTGTCTAACATTTACAACCATCCTAAACAAAGAAATGTCATTGCATGGTAGTAAAGTCTCCTTGCCTAGTTATGTGCATCTAACACAACGTGGATCTAGGGCAAAACATCACACAGCACAATGTAAATGACCACAACATATAGTACTAGTCTGAAATACCTGCACCATGTACATCCCATTGATGCCACATAAACTGCAACAACAGGCACACAGGGGCACATTGTATCCTTCGAGGAGGGAAAGGATGGTGTTGAACAGAGTCAATTGTGCCTATGAGGTACTTACTTGTTCCACTGGTGAGCCATAGAGCTGACCATACACGGGAAGGACCTCAGTCACAAGCCTCTCCAGCTCCTCTGGTGAGAAGGCAGGTACCTTTTCACCTGCTGCATGTGGCATGGTTATTCCCAGAGGCAGCACACAGCAACTGAAGTGGCAGAAGTGTTGCTGGCAGCAGTGTCAGGAGTCAAGTGACTGATTTTGCACAATGTACACGTACGTGGTCATCACCGCTGACGGACACAGCCATTGCGCCACAACCACCATAGGCAACAAAGTTAGCCTATGGCTGAGTCCGCTGCAGTTGGACCCCACTTCCAGGCAGATGACTCCCGCCAGCGGATGCGGGTGGACCCTGATGTCCAATGCAGTAGGTCAGGCATCCCCCATTTTGGCATGCGGGCAGTAAAGCGGGCTTTTGGGCTCTTGAAGAACAGATTTTGGTGTCTGGGAAGGGACTGATGGAGCCTCCTCCACTCACCTGGGAAAGTGTGTCAGATCACTGTGGCAGGCTTCAAGCTCCACAACATCACCCTGTGGAGGAATATCCCGTACATCCCAGAGGAAGGGGAGATTGCAGTGCCACTGGGTAACAATCCTGAAATGTCAACTGAAGAGGACAGTGGTGAAGAGGAAGGAGCTGACTTGCGAGAAGATCTCATCCACAGCTACTTCTCATGAGTGTAAGTATGTCATGTGATGTCATGACTGTGACGGTACAATAAACTGTAGTTGTGAGAATGTGTGGAGTTTAGTGTTTTTGAAGTTAGGGAGCTGATACTCTGCAAAAATCAGCCAAAGGCTGATTGATAAGATAGCTTTTGACACATCCCCATCTTGATGATGTTGCTTTGTTTGTGTCAGAATTATTACAATGTACTTTAGTTTCCAGATGCTTACTATGTGACTTGCGTCATATGTATGATTTCAGGCATATACTCATTGTTTTGTTCTTTGCACAGGTACCTTCACCATGACATTTTCATGTGGGTATTTCAGACTTGTGACATTGGCAGGTATGTGATGCCGTTCTGACATACGAAGTGGACATGGATTGTTCCAGGTAATGTAGGTCACATAGTTTGGGTGTAGGAGACCTGTGCCAAGACAGCTTGCACAGTGTTTGGATGTAAGTTCAGAAGTGCCCATTGGACTTGTTCTGTGTCCTGTGGTGGGCCTGATGCTTCATGTGTGTCATCATGTGCTCATAAAATATATAGTCCTAGGTCACAGCCAAGTCAGTTTGTATTCACATTGGCTAAACACTCTTTTTGTATGACCTTTTTATACCTGTAGATGTTTTTAATCATTGTAGGACACAGTGCCTATGCCAAAACACTGACATATATTTGTGTCACATCACCAGATGCATGAGCATTGGATAATAATGGCCCTGTGATCAGGAACTGTTGTACTACCATCTTGGATTATGTGATGTTGGATTACTTTGGTGTGGTATGTGATAGGGCTAAAGCTGGTGATATCAACCACTTCAATGTCTGCCTATTCTACAGGACAATGTCTGACAAATCCTTTCCTTCTGGGATCTGGAGGTCTGTACCTGTAAATATATTCATCTACTCAGTATGAGTCAATCATTTATGATTTCCAATAGTTCAGACACATTGACAGCCTATGTGCTTGACACTAATATTTTTTTTTAGTTTGACCAGGCAATTGTATGTATGTGTTTGTGTGGGATGGTTGTAATCCTGAGCTGGAAACTGTGTACATGCAACATATCCCATCTTGAACAAGTACCTTGGATCATCATTGTATGGTTCATATGGTCTGGCATATCTACATGGCTAAATATGAAATCAAAATCAGCAGACAATGGTGGGTGATTTTATTATGAAGCTACGACCAACAGAAAATATATGTGACATGGATCAACCAAAAAGAAAAATATGTGAAGGGATCAGTCATGGTGAATGATATCATTGGAGTAGATGCCACATCATTGGAAGTCCAAAGTACTCCTCCCATTCGAAATAGAAGGTGGTTCAGGATCAGTCCACAAAGTGAATGTGCAACACACAAGGGAAGACCTAAAGAAAGAGGGTTATTGCTCGCAGTGGTGGACGTCTTACCATCCGCATCTCCTGGATTCTATGCTGATATCTCCACATGTGGAGGGGAGGGGATCAGCTGCTACAGAGGAAGGGGACTCTGGGGCTGGTTGTTCCTCTGGCAGGGCCATCCTTCCTGTGGCTGCTGCCGGTGTTGATAGGCCTACTGTTGATGAGCCAATGGAAGGGGAAGATTGGTTTTGAAAATCCCTGCTTAGTGTTGCGTCTATGTCCATCAGCAACCCTGTTAGGGAGGCCATTTTGGAATTGTGGGCCTTCTTCTGTTCATGCGTGTCGCTCTGTAGCTGCTTGATTTCCCAGAGTTCAGGAAACACCTGGCCCATCATGCCTTGGGATTCCTGACCGACCCCCCAAGATGTGGCTGATGGTGTCCTGGCCGAGAGCAGCCCCAGTGGCCTCACCCCACTGGCCCACAGCATCCCTCTCACAGGGTGCCCTCTCCAACTTGGTCCTAGACCCTCAGTGTTCAAAGTGTTGAGCTGCAACTCAGGATCTAGGACTGGGGGAATAAGATGGTGGAAACTGTGCTAGGTACACAGGTTGGGGGGCAAATGGTTTCCTGTGATGTTAAAAGATCAGGGCTGGGAGGTGACGTTGTGGGGGCAGTGACACTCACTGTTGCTATCTGACCGGGTTGCCCTGATGGGCCAATACCTTCCTCCACATCCACAAGTCCAGGAATGTTGTTGTCACTGACAGCTTCATCCAGGGGGTAAGTGGTAATCTGTTCTGTGCCCTCCGTGTGCCCAGCGGCAAATCCACCTGTTGATGAAAAATGTACTTTGCTACTGGTTGAATTGTGACATCTACCTCCAAAGGTTCTGTGTTACAGTAAGCAGGGACCTTGGACAAAGTTAAGTTGTAAGTAATCCAATTGTGCCAAGTAACATTGGTATTGGGAGATTTGACATGACGTGTGACGCATGCCAAACCAATTTGACTAAAGCAACTGATGAGATGCGCAGATCAGTTGCACTTTGGAAGATGGCTTCAAAATGAGATCTTTACACCAGTGCAGCCAACGCAGTGGAGAGGCAAGATATTGCTTTGACCATTTGGAGGCCTAGTTGAGTGGGATGCAGGCATACCCAGGACTTTGTTGTATATCTGACTGCAGACATCATGTGCACAGTGGTGTGTCAATGTGTCTGCTGCCAAGACCAACCTGGTGATGCATCTTGAGGCCTTGGGAATACTTGTTCTACACCCTGGGTAAGGTGTCATTCCTGTCCTCAATAGTTTCATCTTGGGATAGCAAGACAAGATGGAGCTAGGTAGACAGACAAGTTGAGCATGAGCTGTACCTTGGTCACTCCCAGGTGAGTAAACTTCAATTGGGAGATCACAAACAGGGGTATTTAGACAAGTGACCACTGGGCTCATGTTTAGAGTTACTGAAACTGGGCCTCCAGGGAGTTGCACTCAGGTCACTCCCTCCACTACACACACTTGACAAATGGTATCCTCCCAGGTGAGCACACATTAACTGATAGTTGAGACACAGGGATATTTGGACAGGTGAACACTGGGCTGGTGTTTGGAGTAACTGAAACAGGGACATTAGGGAGTTGCAGTCAGATCACTCCCTCTACAAACGTTGTACAAATGGTTTTCTACAAGGTGAGTACATTTCAATTGAGAGTTCACAGACAAGGGTATTTGGACAAGTAACCACTGGGCTGGTGTTTAGAGTTACTAAAACAGGGTCTATTTTGCTATGCAGTCACATCACTTTCTCTGTTACACACACTATAAATGTTATCCTCCCAGGTGACTACACTTGAATTGAGTGCTCACAAACAAGGGTACTTGAACAAGTAACCACTGGGCTGTTGTTGGAGTTACTATAAAAGGGCCTATTGTGCTTTGCAGTCAGATCACTCCCTCTACTACACACACTTGAAAAATGGTATCCTCCCAAGTGAGGATACTTCAATTGAGAGTTCACAAACAGGGGCATTTGGACAAGTGACCACTGGGCTGGTGTTTGGAGTTATAGAAACTGGACCTCCAGGAAGTTGCAGCCATATCCCTCACTCTACTACACACACTATATAAATGGTATCCTCCAAGGTAAGTATACTTCAATTGAGAGTTCACAAACAAGGGTATTTGGACAAGTAACCACTGGGCTGGTGTTTGGAGTTACTGAAACAGGGCCTATCGTGCTTTGCAATCAGATCACTCTCTCTACTGCAAACACTATATAAATGGTATCCTCTCAGGTGAGTACACTTCAATTGAGATTTCACAAATAGGGGTATTTGGACAAGTAACCACTGGGGTGGTGTTTGGATTTACTGGAACGAGGCCTATTGTGCGTTGCAGTCAGATCACGCCCTCTACTACACACACTATACAAATGGTATCCTCCCACGTGAGTATACTTCAATTGAGAGTTCACAAACAAGGGTATATGGACAATTAAAGACTGGGCTGGTGTTTGGAGTTACTGAAACAGGGCCTCCTGGGAGTTGCAATCTGGTCACTCCCTCTACTATACACACTTGACAAATGGTATCCTCCCAAGTTAGTGCACTTCAATTGAGAGTTAAGACACAGGGGTATTTGGACAAATGACCATTGGGCTGGTGTTTGGAGTTAGAGAAACAGGGCCTCCTGGGAAATGCAGTCAGGGCACTCTCTCTACTCCACAACACTTGAAAAGTGTTTGGTATTACATATCTCTCTGCAGGCTGCATTTAGGTTTCAGCATAAATTTACATTTTGGGACATACAATTAATCCTGGCTGGTGTTTTTGGTATTGTAAAATTTACAGGCACTATTTGGACATACAGCATGTGATGGGCCTTAGTACATGTGGTGTTGGATCCAATTATTCAGATTGATAGTGTTAAATCTCAGATACTCTGGGTATTGAATGTCGGTGAGGTACGTGAACAAGCCAGTGGCAAAAGCTGAGCTGTGAGCATGCATGCCATTACATTTTTATGACAGTTTTTGTGTTGTACTTACCAGAATTTACTCCCCCAGGATGCAGGGTGGCCAAGACCTTGTCCTCCCAGGGAAAAAGTCTTATCAGGCACTAGGAAGGCCAATGCCAGTCTTCTTGGGCTCCAGCTGGTGTCTGGAGACCAGTGAATGGACCTTGCCCCTGAAGTCGTTCCACCTCTTCCTTATGTCCTCCTTTGTTTGCACAGTGGTGGCTACAGCATTCACTCTGTAAACTATCTTGTCCCACATTTACATTGTCCTACTGAGAGGAGTGTGCTTGTCTTGGGCTCCAGACAATTGTGGCTGTACTCTAATGATTTCATCCACCATGACTCTCAACTCATCCTCTGAAGATCATGGGTTTTTGGCCTGTGATATGACTGGAAATGAAAGGGGGTGACAGATACTAACTAAGCAAGGCAGGTAAATATGGGGGAAAAACAGACGATGTGACTGAAAGGTATAAAATGGGATAGGGAAAAAAGGGCTGCCTTGTGAAACAAAATTGACAAAATAATGTGGGGTCTGCCTTGCTGTGCTGCATTGGAAATGCAAAGGATTGAGGTCAGTGAAGGAGTGTGTTTTATAGTGTCCTTTGCAGGTGTGTCCTCTTGGCCAATGTGTGACAGCTGTGTTGTTTTTGAATTCATCCAATGTGCACTGGTCTGTTACTTTGCTGAACGCGGACCGCAGTGGTTGACAGCCATTGACTGACTTCTGCGATGAGATTGACAAGGACACTGTGTATTTGCAGTAGGCTTGGTTGTTGCCTGTGGCACTGATTACACTGGAGGTTGGACCACCTAGATCCAAGCTGCTGCGCTGCTGGCGGTCTGGCTTTTTAGCTTGGTGAACGGCAGTTCTGCCTGTATGAATTGTAAGAAGGCTCATAGTCTTAAGGACAAATTGGTAAAAATAAAAACCATCTTCCTGATGGGGAGAAAGTGCACTGCGCTTAAGCAAAGGCATGTCAGGAAAAATCTGCAGATTACATAGCCAGAGTGGGTTTTGCTACATCCCTGCTGAAGTCGATACAGGCATGTTTTAGACAACCGTATGCATTATATGTATTTGCGCTATCAGTTCTTTGAGTCTATGTTTAACAAACACATTCCAAATATAATCCCTACAGTATGCATCTATGATATCAGGATTGGAAAAAACGTTTGGGACCCCTAGTCTAGTTCTAGAAAATGTCTTTAACATATAATGACCAGGGAATCTTGCCCATATCATCCTGAGCAATGCAATTCGTCAATACAGTATGAGTCACAACAATTCTGCCTCTGAGGTATACCAGATGGTGAGCCAGAGGAGGAGGAGCAATTCTAATGATATGTGCAATGTAGGCTATCCCTCGTACTGAGTGACAAATATAACTCTGAACACTTTTGGGGGCAGAGAGCAGCCTTTATAAAAATCCATTCTTTGAACTCTGCAAAATTTCAGGATTAAAAAAACGTAATGCTCCCCATAAATCCGTAAAGATAAACATTTACTTTTATATAACTGTATCATCTCTCTAATGGGTTTGCAACCTAACTTGGCTGCAAACCTAAATATTGCTTTCACTGCTCTTGAAAAGTTCTGGGATCTTTGGTTCAGTAAGTAGTTCCACTATAAATCTGGATAAAAAATCAATTCCTAAATAGGTAAAACTTTTGATTTTAGTGACTTGAGTGTCCTCTATCAAGTGTTAAGATCTTGTATTTTTTGGACCACTAACCGTAATAGAGCATTTCGACACATTGACTTTCAGATTGAGAATATTCATAAAATTAGGAAAATTGTCAAATAAAATATGAAGTCCATTAGCAGTTCTTGCACTGGTACCTGGGGTGGGTATGTCTTCTGTACACATAACCTGACTTGGTAAGATACATGCAAGTCAGTTAATACCAGTAACACAGGAAATAGTGGTTGTGGACCAAAATGGTTTCATTCCAGGTAGAAATTAATTTATTAACTCATGGCAGCTTTTCAGGATTTTGGAGCGGGCCCAATGGACAAATGCTAATTAGTAGGTGGCCTCGCCAGACATTAAGAAAGCCTTCGATACACTGGGTGGGCCTTATCTCATGGCAGTTCTATGTCAATTAGGACAGGGCCCGGAATGTCTCATGTGGCTGTCACTACTTTATATGGAACCTGCAGCAAACGTTTGCACAAACGGGGTGATTTCCGGCAGGATATGTGTAGAGTATGGCACTAGACAGGGATGCCTCCTCTCACCCATAATTTTTGCATTAGCCATGGAACCCATGGCTTGCCTACTGAGGTCAAAAGGCTCAAACTGAGGAATACAAATAGAGCCACAGATGCATGGTGTATCCCTATACGCAGACAGTGCCTTAATTTATGTCTGGGAGAGTTGCCAATATGGTGTGGACACTGAAAATGTTCTTCAGGGAAGTACAAACACTGTTGAGATCACTGAATGAGGCAATGGCAGGTGCAGATTGCTTTATCCAAAATATATGCACCTCTGAAGGAGGGAGGCTTTGGGGCCCCAAACGACAAGTTATATTATGCTGCAGCACAGTTACAATGGCCCTTGCTATGGATGAGTGAAGGGCTGATACGGTACGTGAAGATGCGTTCATAGAGTTAGGTGGCAGTGACATCATGGAATGGCTTCTGTCACCTCACTCAGTCAGGAGAATAGATCATGTGCTCATGACCATGGCCATGAGATGTTGGAGCACATATGTGCATGGAAAGCCCTGAAGCGTCCCATACTCCTCACATTTGCCCATTTGGGCTATTTCCATGTGCAGGCCTCTGACGGACTCTTATCAGATTACTACTTAGATAAAGGTGGATTTGGAATTTTAGTATGACTCGATAGAAGACGATACATTGCGTTTATTCAAGAACTGGAAGGATGCATATGGTCTGGTACAAGTCCAATTTTTGCTGTATTCTGGTCTGAAAAGGCTCAAGACACGCCCAAACGACGTGGGTATTATCTGTGAAGCTGCCCCATGGCCGAAAAAGTAAGGTGAATAAATATCTATTTGCTACAGTCACCTAATCAAATGTGGGAGTTTAAAGATTCAGAAGGCAGACTGGAGAGTGAATTTCCAAGCAACATGTGGAGTCAGTGTCTGAGCTCATAAAACATGTTTCTACAAATGCTAGATTGCAGTTTACAAAATGTAATTATCTGCACCACACACACCTTACTCTGGAGAGAAATGGGAAAACGTACCCGGGTGCTCAACAGACTGGCCTGTGTGCACAAAACCTATAGCAGAATTCTTCCACATGGTGTAGGGATTATAACTCAATTCTGAAAAGATATATTACAATACCTGATGAAAGTGGCTGCAGAACCTCTCACCCTTGATCCAATCCATTGTTTCTAGATCTTCGGACCGTAACAAAAACACTAAACACACCCATTGCTTTCGAAGTTTTGTCATGATACTAGTATAGCATAGTATAAGTATGTCCTGGAAATTCGCTACTGCACCTCTCTCTGCGCAGAGATCAGACTAAGAGGGCTAAAGCCGAAATAGATGTGAGATTCGGTCTGTGTGAAGAGGGGTGTGGATCTAGTCTATAAACTAAGTGGAATGAGTACACAAAAAAATGCAGGACTGGGATGTTGATCACCACAGATTTGATTAGAGATCGAGGCAGAAGGAGGAGTGCCAATGTGGAATGTGTGATTGTCACACAACCCTTAATGAGATTATTGGGTGGTGGTTTGTATAGTTATAAAATAGCACGTTAGTCAAAACTGATGTTCTAATAAATGTTGGTGATGCTGATCATGTATCACCGGACAGAATAATAAATTATGGAATGTTAGCATTGAAGCATGTGGTTGTAAACGTTTTGTTTCCCTTTTTCTCTTTCTCATTCTACAGTATCACTGATATATCCGTCATTGATCTTTCCTTTTTTTGGCTAAGACATGTTACATGATCTAATGCCCATTACCATTGTGTAACAAAGACACTGTTACATATTTTTGGAGCTATACTACACAGTATTATATTTGTGTATGTTATACCCCTGAAGTATACTAGATACATTAAAAAGTTGTTTTTGTACTTTGTGTTCTCTGTGTTCTATCTTATGTGACTGAATTGTTTTCTATTATTCGTCTATATGCACCATAAAGCCCATCGCAATTTGTATTGTTGTGCTTTATGAATAAACCATGATGTAGCATAAAAGGTACAGATTGTGTATATTTAAATATTGTGTGAACAAAAGTGAGTGGATGAGGCATGTGCCAAGGATTCCGTTTTAATGTTTTGATTGATTGTGATGTCTGATGAAACCAACAGAAAACTTGAGATTTGATACAGCTCTGGTTAGAGATCCACTTAGTGAGCAAATTCAGTATGATGCTCTCAAAAGAAGAGCTTAGAGACAAAACAGCCCAAGAGACAGCAGAGTTGAATGTTACTTCTGGTTGTTTCACCTGAAAGCAGGCGCTGGAATAGAATAAGTAAACTGAGTAAACTTTACATCTCTATGTTTTCATGGGTTCCTTCTGATGCTACTAATGAAAGGGAAGCCAAGGCATTACTGTTGACTCCAAATAACTGCAAGATGGTTGAGAGGCAGACCACATAATAACATTGGTGTGGTAATGAACCACATTAGTCTGGAAAAGCGCTTAGTAAAGAAAGAAGTTTATTGAAGCAAGAGCACCAAAACAGCACAAGAACACCTCTCTTGATGACTACCATGAGGTACCAGTCAAAATGACTTGACTCTGGAATGCTCATCAAGAGATGTATGAGAGGGTCCCCTTCCCCCTCATAAAACAGAATAAACAAACGTTTAAACAAAAGAGAAATTAAGTCAAGGCATAATCTTTCAAATACTCATGCTTGTCAACAATTCTTGTGCTTCGGTGGAGCTACAACACTGGTTGACTACATGTCCGACTGTGCTCTCTTCCAGGATACTAGGAAAAGAGGAACCCTCACTAACCCATTAAGAAGCTTTGTTTCCGAGGCAGCACTGGCTGATGGTACAAACACCTGTGTGAGTTCACCAGCCACAACATCAGAAACATCACCAGCAGGCATAAAACACTCTAATCCTATTCCAGAACTGACAGTCAAATCAAAATCAGGACTCACTACACCAGTACCTACTGCATCCCCTACCTTGGCCACACTACGCTTACTCCACCAAAGGCCATCATCCACCCTAGCAGCAGGTTTCAAGGCTTATATTATGGTGGACTCCCAAGCACTTCCCTAACCTCAAAATAAACTTCTCTGAGATCTTTGTGATAATCATATTTCAGTTTGCTCATATGCTGTACATCCTCAACACTTTGGTATACTTCCTGGACATCAGGAACTTTATTACTCAGCCCAGATTGTTTCTAAAACTGAACTGGGGTAAAGGTCACTCAAAGAGTGATGTCCCTTCAACAAAAGAAAAAGTTGAATGAGGATTATTGTGCCAGCTCCACAACATTTTGTCCACAGCAGCTTGAACTTCCTGCCTGAATAAGAAAGCTAATGGATGGTTTCCTTTAACAGATGCTTGACTCTTTCCCCCTTTGAAGACAGAAAAGACTTAATGGTATGTGATTTAAACTGCACCACATTGTCCGTAACTATACATTTGGGCATGTCTTCTAGTTTACATGCTTCTTCATATACATAAAATACATCCACTTACAGTGATAATTGACAATCACTAAAGCATAAACCATGCCTAATTGTTCCCAAGACAAATCTGGAAACTTTGCTGATGATAAAGGAGTAATATAAGTGCTCCAAGGTTTCTCTGCCATGTTGCATCCTTAGTAGCCAATGACAAAAGTCTCCACTTCACCTAGAGTACCTGGCCACCTATGAAATGAACATCGCCTCCTCTTAGAACCATTCACACCCACATGACCTTGATGGGCAAATGTGACCAATTCACTCCTCAGCTTCATGGCTGGTTGCAGAAGATTCCCTCTGAAATCAATTGACCCTCACTGGTTAATTCACCCTTACCTATGTGAATTGTGAGTAAAGCTAATTTCAGCACGAACATCATTGATCTTAGGTCACCCCTGAACAATATACATTTTTTCTCCATATTTCTTTATTTTGTGTATATTAGGAATAATTTTCGATGGCAAATCTATACAGTATGATAAACATTAGGCTGCAACAATTCAGTGCTTATACTTGGATATTGGCACCCAATACATTACGCATTATACCCAAACTTAGGTGGTCATTATGAACACAGTGGAAACAACCGCCGTGTTCATGCTGGCCGTCAAAACACTGACCACCAGCGACCCCGGAACCCCACCGGGCCAGATAATGAACTTTTCTGTGGGCCGGTGGGCGGAAACATTGTTTGCGGCACCGCAAATGGGTCAACACCAATGCACCAGCGCAGACAGGGGGGAGAGATGTTTATATTTGTTTATATAAATGTTAATATACCAGTGGTCTTCCCCCGTGCCATACTTTTTATAGCCCCCTCAAGTTCTGTAAGCTTTAGGAGTGCTTCCAATGACTCCCTATCTACAGGAGACATTCTGGGCAAGTGGAGGGGGGTCAGAAACCTCTCCACCTCAACGCGCTCCCCCCCGATACCGAGGCTGCGTAGAGTGTGGAATAATATGAAAAGAATGGCGTGCTAATTTCTTCCTGTGTGTTCAGCATTTGGTAATTCCCACCCCGCAACGCAGTAATTGGTGTTTGGGCGTGCTCTGATCGAAGCAGCCAAGCCAATAATTTGCCCGCCCTGTCCCCCTCTGCATGTCTACGGGCTAGGTAGTCACTGTAATGGAGCCGAGTCACCTTGTCTAAGGTCTGTTGATCTATGATCCAAGTGTTTGCCAATGGTGCAGCTGCCCCCACATCTGTGGGCAAGAGATGCTCATAGTGTTGCAGCTCCGGCTCAAGATCCCCGAGCTCTCGACGCAATAGTAGAGCTGCTCCGTAATTCATTTTTATTGCGTGGCCCCTCATCACCACCTTAAAGGCGTCCCACTCTATCCCCACATCCGACACCATGCCTGCATTAAGTGCAAAATAAGATTCAATATGTTCTCTCAAGATCTCTCTGTATGCAGCATCCTGTAGTGCTGCTACAGGCATTGTCCAGGTTGGAATACTTGGAGGAGCACGGCTCCATCGTATCCCCAACTGTAAGGGAGAGTGATCAGATAATGTGCGTCTGAGATACTCCGCGCTGGTGACTTTCAGTAATGCACCAGTGTTGCAGTACACCTAATCAATCCTAGTAGGCAGAACATGTAAACCAGAGTAGTAAGAGTACACACGTCCTGTTGTATGCAGGCTACGCCACACTTCATGCAATTGGTTATTTGTGGACCAAAGGCGTAGCTGATGTGCAAGCGCGATTGATTGGGCTCCCTGCAGCAGGGGCAGGATCTGTCTAAGTCAATACAAGGAGTACCACTGAAATCACCCCCCTCCCCCCCCCAATAGCATGGTGCCTCCGGCTTAAGGAGAAGGGATATGAACAGAGTCTGTAAGAATGCATTCAGATTAGAGTTAGGGGCATATAATGAAATTAGGGAAAGCAGTGTGCCATCCAAGGTCCCTTCCAATATGACAAAGCGCCCTTCTGGATCTATCTTGGTATGTAGCATCGACAACGGCACCCCAGGGGCCCCCCATATCAGGGCCCCTCTGGCATATTTGGAGTATGTTGTCCCTATCATGGACCCACAACAGCACCTGCGCATTTGTCCCAGATCCGGGGCCGAGAGGTGCGTCTCCTGGAGCAGAGCCACATGTACCTTGTGGCAACGGAGAAACTGGTAAACTTTGTGCCATTTACTAAAACCTGCTAACCCCCTAACATTCCATGTCCTTAAGGAATATTGTGCCATATAGCTGAGTGTGTGAACAATGAGTCGCGGTTAGGAGGAGGGATACACGTGTCGACAGACCAGAGAACAAACTGCATTCCCACCACTCCGCGCACCACGCCCCAGTCCCCATCCCCCAACATGTAATCTGCCCAGCACATTCCAGCACACCCACCCATGCACCCGTGAACGAACCCACTAAGAAAACATAAATACAACAATAATAAACAACTTTTCCCAGGCTGAAGGAAGAATCAGCCAATATCCCTGAAATGCTGATACCCAACTGAAACATTATTGTTCTTGTATGATTACACCTAGGTGTAAAGGGAAGGGGGGACCATAGGCAGTACGAGCAGTTAAGAGTAACTTGGAGTACAAGAGCGAAGGGGAAAGGCATTTTAGATCTGCACAGGCCAGATGAAGACCAACATTGACAAGCCTGTCATATGTATACTGCTCTTCCTGGGTCGGGGAGGTCCTCTCTACCAGGCGTGGTCACCCCTACAACATATCCTCTGCAGTTTGCGGTATCACCATCGGGCCCCTGCCCAAAATTGACCAAAACTGCTCTGCTTCCAGTTCCGGGGACACCTCATCCTGTCGCTCCTTGCTTCTCACTGACGACGCAGGGGAGACCACACGCTGTTACACCCCTGCACGCGCCAGTTCTCTCTCCATGGAGGCTTGTTCAGCGGGAGGGGCCACCCATGGGTGCGGGGCACTTTCACAGGAGCCTCCCCTCGGCCCTTGCCTCACCAAACTTGAAGGTGATTGTGGTGGTCCTGAAACTATGCCATTTCCCTCCAGCCATGTCTGGGCCTGCTCCGGTGTGGTGCAAAAAATGGTGCTAGTGTCCGTTATGATCGAGGGTTCACGGAAACTGGAGAGCGTATCTAGCGTTGTGCTCCCTCAGCGTGCGCTTCACCGTGAGGTACCTCTAGCATGTAATCAGGGTAAATATTTACCTGCGCATTGGCGATTCTCCATGGGCCGCCAGTATGAGCCCTTTGTAGGATGTGATCTCTGTCACTGTAGTTAAAGAGATGCACCACCACCGGGGGAGGGGGGACCCCGGTGGAGAAGGTCTGCCAGGAACCCTGTGCACTCTTTCCACTGAGAAAAAGGATGATTGTGTACCTTGGAGAACCGTTTGGGCCAACCACTGCTCCATATACAGGTCCATACTGGGGCCCCCCTCCAGCTCCGGCAGACCCCCTACCCAAATGTTATTGCGACGGGCTCTCCCCTCTTGGTCCTCAAGGCGTTGATGTAGGCGCAAAACCTCTTTTTGCAAGTCCTGATGTGCTGGGTAGCCTTCGTTAGAGGAGGACGTAGTTCTGCAACCTCGCCCTCAGTGGACGCAACACAGTCCTTCAGCTTCCTATGTTCCTCCCACAGGTGGCCCACATCGATATACAGGGCATCAATCATAGGTTCCAGAGTGGATTTAATGGTCTGCACTGCACTGAGAATGTCATCGAACTTCTGTGTGTGCGCCACTAGGATGGCCGCCACTGGTAAATCATGATGAATCCCAGAGACATTCTGCGCAGCCTCCACGCGTGGCGCTGGGCCCTCCGCACCATGTTTTTCTGATTTGTTGTGCCCCATCACAATGCCACAAAAAGATGCAGACTGCCTACATTCCATCCGTGGCACAAAATTCGTTCTTCTCAAGCCCCTCAGCAAGGTAGGGTTGGGCAAGGGGCGTGACATCTGCACACGGCAGAACAAGGTATACCCCCACAATGGTCACAGGATCTTCGGGGTGGGGGGTCCCATTCGCCCACACAGGAGGCGGTGCACCAGCAACACTGGCACCAGTGCCTAGTTCAACTCAGTCAGGGGGGGTGAGGGTGGGGGTGGGGGCCCGAACCAAGTCACATCAAAGGACCCCACTGGGCCCCCATCAGCATCACTCCACCGCACAGCCACAGACGCCGGCCATGGGGCACCTCCACTGCCTGCACATACCTCCTCGCTGGTCTATGGTGCAGCGCGGTCACGTGCCCGGGTAGGCCGTCACAGCTGCCCGGCAGGTCGCGCCACCTTCCTCTGCGCGCCGTCCAGAATTCCACCAATCCGGCGTGTCACGAAGCAGCAGGGTCCCTCGCGACCCCGTTCACGACAGCCGGCAACACTGTTTAGGTTCCGCCACTGTGCTGCACCCACTCCGGCAGCCCGCAACCTCCAGCCCATCACCGCCTCACAGGCCCCAAGCCAGGCATGAGCTCAAATCGTTCTGTCGGCCGCCCCACTCCATGGATGCCACAGCACGGCAGTCAAAGGCCACAGGGGCCACATTCCATGCCGGCCAATATCGTTTAGGCTAACATGATCACGACAGGATTGCGATCTGGCCTGGATCGGAGGCGGATTTAAACATCCGCTCCATCCGCCATCTTGGCCACGCCCCCCAACAATGTACATCTTGACGTACAATTGATAACTGCTCAGTGCACCCATATCTTTCCATTCTTCCTGAGAAACAACTCCATACATAGCAAAAGCTCCATCAACCTAATGCACACACATGCAAGGTCTTCAGACAAACCCCCACCTTGATCACTAGGACAATGAGGGAGAAATTATGCCTTACATTTGTCCAGAAATTAAATTCCTGTATCCTAGATAGTAATCCTATCAACATAGGGCTTGACTTGTATGTGTATACAGAAATACTAATGGTTTATGGTCGGTCACTAAAACAAATTCCTTTCCACATAGATAAGTGGAAAAATGACTAGGTGCCCACACACATGTCAGGACCTCCCTCTCTATAGTACTATAGTTCTGCCTTGCCTTTGAAAGACTCCTAGAGGCAAAGCTATAGTATTCTCTTTTCCATCAGTCATTTTACCTAAAACAGCACCAAGACCCACCCCACTTGCATCAACTGTAACTATGGATTTGACATTGTCATTTAAACTTACAGGGCAGGTGCACTCAAAATGCAACTTTTTAATGACTTAAAGGATAATTCTTCCCCCTCCCCCAATCGATTTTAACACCAGCCTTCAAAAGTTTCCTCATCAAGGAATAATATTTGTTGATCATTTTCCTTGGGTGCAGATGCATCCTTAATAGCTGTGAATAGATCTGCTTTAGGTCGAATACTGGCAGAAGAAATATGATGAACTAAGTACTGAACCTCTTTCAAAAACAATTAACACTTTTTTTACTGTAGTTCCGACATCACAAGAATACCTAACACCTTGTCAAGAGAATGGAAGTGTTTCTTCTCAGCATTATAGTACAATAGAATGTTATCTTGATAATCCAAGACATTAGGTTAAATAACAATAATCTTACACATCAATGTCTGAGAAAAGGAACACGAAATGTTACAATTTGTGTGTTAAATGCATTCAAGAACAAGATTCTTCACTTAATGTGACCTGATGGTAAGCAGCTCTCAAATCAAGAGTAGTGAAAACGTTTGCATTGCCAGTTTGGGCTATCATCTTTTGGGTTTTGGGAAAAGGGAAACAATCCACAAAATGTGGCTATTGAGTTATCCAAGATCAACATAAAGCATTAAATCTGCAGATTTTTGTGGATAACAGTATGGGTGAAATCCATAACAAAGACTCAGAAGTTTCAATGATATTTTCCATGACCAGCATGTCTAAATGGCCCTTCAGTTAATTTCTGGCACTATCGGCCTGATGACAACTTTGGCGGAGGGGGTTAATCCATCCCAAATGTGACGGATATCCCGCCCACCGTATTACGAGTTCCATAGGATATAATGGACTCGTAATACGGCGGGCAGGAAATCCGTCACATTTGGGACGGATTAACCCCCTGCGCCAAAGTTGTAATCAGGCCTTATGTGATCTATGCATACTTTTTGCACAATGGGAATTCCATTGGATTTAAGTGTAATTTTATGCTCAAAACATTTGGTTCTGCCCAGGTGATCTTTAAAAATAGGTTGATGTTTTTCTAATACACTTTGTAAAGAACACACCTTATCATCAGACATCTCAAAAAAAGAAATGGGACAATCATTCCAAGCATACCCTGATCTTTTCATCCCAAAATGTTGGTCCCTTTTTTGGCTACATGAACTTTGGTGTGGATAAGCCAATCCTCATATGACCCATTCTCAATGTCAAACTCCTCAAATGCAGCAGTGTGTATGTCCAGTGACAACAATTCAATACGCTTTCATCCTTTCCATTGCAATGTATCCTTCAGGATGGTGTAGAGAAACCGGAGTACACTGTAAAATCAACTAAATGATCACCATTTTTTATAACACACATTAGATCTAATTTTATTTTTGGTAAATCTTCTGCATCAGCCATTTTGATGGATAAGACAATTTTGTTTTCTAACTGACTCGTTTCAGAAACAGTTTCATCCAGTATTTGATCATTCATTAGTACATCTTTTTGTGAATTCCTACATACTTTAGCAAAATTACCATTTTGTTTGCATTTTATACATGCTTTCCCAATGGCCAGACTTCAGGCCTGATTCACTAAGGTAAACGTAAATATTTCTGTACATTTATTATTTTTCAATATTCACAAAAATGTGATTTTAATAGTAACTTTATGGATGCAGAGAGTCCACAGTCAGGGCAGAGAACTCCTGACATAAACAGACAGGCCTGCATTTTAGTCAATAAAAATGGGTGAAACAACTCAGGTTCAACTGAAACACTGATGCAAGAGAGTTGGCATTTGTCTCTGTATTGAAATTTTTGGAGGCACAGTAATTCTTTATTGAGCCAAGATGAGGCCAACAACTCAGGTGATGTGTGCGCTCTGAAAGAGATCAGAAGGAGCAAACAGTGACAATCACTCGTGTTGAGGAGTGTGAGCTGCAGCAGCAATTTTAAGGCTGAACAAAGACCTTCTAGCAGTGCTTGTGGTGATTGATGAGAAGAACACAAGCTGTGGGAGTTGCAGTGGCACTAGCTACCAAAATCAGCCAGGCAGTGCTACCAAATAGGAAAGAGCTTCACCATGTAGAAAAAGATGAAAGAACTTACAGTTAGTTGAGGTAGCTGGGTTGTCGAAGAGCAGTCATTGGTCCATCCCTAAACCACAGTACAGTTTTCTGGGATGCTGAGTGTTCCCCATCCTCATCATTAAATCATGTGGTAATGGAACACTTGAGTCTGAAACAGCGCTGAGTGAGGAAAGGAGTTTATTCAAACAAGAGCCCCATAACAGCACAACAAAGCCTCTCTTGATGACTGTATTAAGCTTCAGTACAACATTACCCTAGTCTGGAACATTCATCAAGAGTTGCATTAAAATGTCTTATAAGAGTTCTAAAAGATAAGGAAACAGTGCACATAGACAGATGAATTATATAACAACTATTCTAGGTGAACTTCAGCATTCCCTTTGTGATCAGTGAATATGGTGTAGATAGTCTATCGACTTAACTAGGTGAGAAAGGGATGTCTGTACAAGGAAGTATAAAATATCACCAAAGGCTGAGATTACTTTTCCTGATGAACATAGTCACACTACTATTCTCTGAAATTGATTGCGGGTAACCCAAAATAAAAATAATTACACCTTTGAGAGCAATATGCAAGAACATAAGAAGATGAGCATGTGTCACTATTTTCACCATGTCTGATATCCTAAACTAGTCAAGAAGGTCAATAGTTAGATCCTTTCCCAAATCACATGGAAAATGAACTCCAAGGAAGACAACCTACATTGTTTTCTTTAGGTTGTAGGTTATAATCTTTAAAAAGGGAGCATTTTATAAAATCCAGTTCAGAGAATCTGTTTAATAAACATAATCTTATTATTAGGATTATTATGATGAAAAGTTAAGCACAGGCAGCCAGATGCCTGCTCTTTTTGTGCATGTACAGCGTCTGACTGCCTAACCTGAACAAGAAGAGTGTCTGTCAGGATGACCGATGATCAGCCTGACAGACACTCTTCATGTCAAGATTTCACTGTGACATCTGTGTGTGAGTGCAAGTGATTTTGCACAGAGGTATTTGGGTGAATGAGACTCCATTAGAACTATTTGGATATTTTTTTGCTTAGGGGCTTTTTTGCTGCTTCAATATGCTACAATTTGCTGTGAGAATGGCTCTTCAACCCATGCTTCTATTACTGGAAAATGGAGAAGAGGCATGAGGGCTCCTGTAAAAGCTGGGTGTGTTCATATTCCTTTTTATCTTTTCATTTTCTGAAGATCAGTATAAGACTACTTGTAATCATGGGGAGATGAGAGATGTACCAAAGCAAGTTGTGATTGATATGGATAAAACAATATGATAATAAATTGCTGGGTATGTTACAGCATTGCCATCTGTGTTGCTCAGTGAATACAGCATTCTCTTGTCATATTCCTAATAATCTGAACAATGTTCATTTGAACCCCATATCTCAATATACCTTTTTGTCCATCTGTCATATTTATATTGTTCTTTTATGGTTGCCTCTTTACAATGGTTACACCAGTACATGTATGTCATACTTACTACATAACTTTACGCCATAAGATCAATGAGTAAACAATAGACCATCTAGAAATTCTTGATTGTATTTTAATGCAATTCGAAAGTAGGTTTTATGGTGACAGCTGTGTGGATCAGTGATGACAGTGCTCACTGTTCACATTTCAGTCACTTAACAGTCTTAAATTTGAATCTGCCATAGTTAAATTGGTTTACTTAAATTTATTTTATAACGCTGTTCCCAGAGATACTAGCTCAGCTACTTTTGAGGACATGTGCTCTAAAATTTTGTCTATTGATTAAAGAGACGGAGTTTAGCAGTGCCCCAGATCCACAGTCTCTGTTCTTTAAGTCCAAGTTTGCATTTGATCATTAGATTAACAACATTAACTAGTTTGTTTGAGGATTACAGGTAACCATAGGTATTCATTTTTGAGCTATTTAACAGGGGGCAAGATTCCATAAAGTACCATTCTTACACAATCTGGGAGTGTGCAATATTAAAAGCTTATAGGTGATTATTTGTGACTGATGGCCAGGCTATGTTACTCTGAGACCTAACACCCTTAGGCGGTTGTCCTCCAAGCTTTTTTGCTTTCACACCTACTGTTTTACTAAATTCTTTTTTGTTGACTTTAGGACTCTGGACGTGTTACTACTGCCAACCAGTATTAAAGTGCTTGTGCCCTCTTCCTAAAATATTGTACAAATTAGCTACACCTAACTGGCACAATTAATTCATTTGTAAGCACTTGGTAAATGTCTAAAGCCTCCAACACAGCCTGCAAAACAGTTTTAAACTGCCAGTACGGCATGGCCCAATACACCTTTTGCCAGGCCTAAACCTTCCTTTTCAATACTTATTGGCCAACCATAAGGTAGCTCCTGGGGTAGTTAAAAAGTAGAACATGTGAGTTTAAGTTCTACATGTGCTTGCAGTGAATAACCGCTAAAGTAATTTTTTTACTATTGCAAGGCATAGCTCTCTGATAACACTGGGTTACCTTATTACCCTTAATAGGTGATAACTTAAGTTTCGGAGCAGACAGGAAAATTATGATTCAACTCAAATTAATTTTAATTAAAAAATTTCTTTAATGGTAAAGTTGGATTTCAAGTCACAGTTCTGAAAATGCCACTTTTAGAAAGTTGTCATTTTCTTGCCCTATCCAATTGTGCCTTCTGCCAGCATTCTGGGTCACACATCTGCAAATGGCTCTGCTGTTGGAGCTTGTGTATTCCTCCCAGGCGGTAACACAAAGCAGTCTAAATGTGGGCAGAATGGCTGAATGCAGAGCTGTGCCATGTCCCACTCATGACGCAACTCGACACAGGACCTCGCACTGCAGCACCTCGCAGCTCACTGATCGGCAGGCTCATTGGAACCAACGCAGCGCAATGCAACTCGATGCAGAATCTTGCATCCCAGCACCACATGATTGGGTGCCTCGTTGAATCCGACACAGAGTGACACAGCAAAATGCAGGACCTAGTATCACAGTGCCAATTACAACCAGGTACACCTTCCAGCGGACCAAACTCACCCCTGTGTCCTGCCTGCCCTCCATTGTGGTCAGCCTGAACTTGTGACTTTGTCCTGCTCCAGTGTGACCAGATAACCCCAGTTGGTGCTTTGTGCTTTCAGGCAATATTTTCCCTAGAAAAATGAAAACTCGATAACTCAGTTTCTAGTGATTGGATTTACTTTGTTTTGGTGAGAATTTACTCTATTTTTCTAAGTTGGTGTGGAATTTTTCTTGTGTGAAGTTTTCACTTTATTACTTTTTCAGTGCTACATAACTATTTTACACATTGCCTCTAAGTTAACCCTGACCATTTTTGCGCTGAGCTACCAGAGGGTTAAGCACAGGTTAAATTGGTGACTTCTTGTGGCTCAAAAGGATTGTGTTTATTATTTGAGTGGGGCTTCCACCCCTCTCAATTATTAAATAAGTAAAGGAGGAGTAGCAGCCGATAGACTATCATTACCTCCTACTGAAATACCCAGTCTTGGCAAAGTGGGCCTCCCCACTGAAAAACAAAACAATCTAGCAAAAAACAATTTATTTGTTATCATCTCCATAAGTATTCAAATGCAATATAAAACTTGTCAGGTTTTAGTTTTCAAGGAAATAGTTTGCATTGTATTTGTGATCACTGCTCTTTCACAGGACTAAAAATAAAGACCTGGAAAATTGTTCAGCGCATTCATATATACTTGTTCGTATCAAATTCATGTTAACATTTGGTTGTCATGGTAGAATGCCTTGCTTTTAATTGGGAGTCTGCTTTTCAAGCTTACTTCTATGTAGCAACAAATACATTTAGAGTTCCTGCCAGATGCAGCTTCCCCTGAGAACAATGCACCTCATGCATTTCCAAAACCACTCCCTCCTGAAGCAGACTAGTAGCCAACCAAACAGCATTATGACAGTGAGAAAGAAATTCTAAGTGAGTAATGGGATGACACTTTATTCAAGCAGCGGCTGACAGTGATGCCCCCACAGAAACCAATGGCTGAAGAGGGTTCACCAAAGCCCTTTTCTGCATATATTATTGTATTCAATAACAAATGTGGCTGCCAGACCAAAAACAAAACGCTTACTTCGCCTTGAAACATGCATTTCTTTCAATTCATTAATACTATTATGGGTTGCATCCCTCAGGTACTCTCTTCTTTAACCCCCTGTGTCCAAATTGAAGGGCATGAACTGAATTAAAATGTTATTGTTATACATGATTAGTATTATTTATTTTTCTTGTTTGAAATTACATTGAAATATTTCTCTAAAAATATTGCTATTTAATTAATTATCAAATATTACGTTTGAGGAATGCTCATATTCACTTGCCTCAAATAATCTAAATTGGTGACTATGGTCTCTGACAATTGGTTTCACCTACACCTTTTTCAGGTCAGTATATAAAAAAAATGCCTAAGCTTTACAATTCTGTTGTAGTTACCGTATCAACAGATCATGGTTGGAACCATTTCTCTTATACCATTTCCAAGTGCAATCATCACAAAATAGCCCACCGACATGAAAGCAATGTATTTATGTCTCAAATGTAGGAGATTTTGTCGTAGCCTGATAGGCTTGTGTAACATTAGGAATTTACCACGTTTATCTAAAAACAGGTGTTAGCGCATCTGACCTTATTTGGTTATTTATCATTAGTTTATAAGTGGACACGTTAGAGATTCAGTGGATCTTTTAACTGTGTTTAGAGTAGTTCCCACCATAAGACTCAGTACCAATACAAATCAATAGCAATAACAATCAATAACATCAATAATCTTAGGAGTCAGAAATTTCCACGCACCATGACCCCTTGACCATGAATAACCACACCTTATGTAAAAGTTAAAATGTTTATTTCCCTATAGTCACAATGCTAATATCATGTAACTTAGTCTCAAAATCAAATGATTAGCATACAGAAACAATACTGGTTGACCAAATCTTCTAAAGAATCTCATTTTAATCAAGGCTTGGATCACTACACATTCTAAGGTTACAGTACAAATCAATAGCAAGAATAAATGCGCAAGAGAAATGGCATACATTTAGATTCAACAAAGAAAATACATCAACTGTTATTACATGTAGCAAGCATCATCAGTGAGAATCCTAACTAACCAACAGATTAGAATAGCATGTTTGGGCTTTATGCAAAACAATTTAGTCAACACAATTTTGGAAAACATCGAAATAAGGCTCTATCAAAATTAGTGGTTGGTACTTAGGAACAGAAGCAAATACTCATAACAATCAGCAAAATCGTCTCATACCTGGCCTCAGTATGATTCAGCAAGCTGTGACAGTCTTCGTCAATTGGACAACTGTTAGGTTAGCAATGCATCAGAATTCAGCATTAAAGTTCAGGAAAGCAAAGTCTATTCATGCAGTTTGGAAAGAGTAATATCTAAACGCTCAAGAAGAAATGGGGAGAATGGCCTCTCTCCTCTTGATGCAGTCTGGCTCAGTTAGATTCCTTAAAACTACTTCCCATGTTGCTATTGGTCAAAGAATCGTATGTTTCTGTTTAGTCGAATGAAAGTAGAACCCCAAATCTAAGAATTTACTAGACCATTGTTCACATGTTGATGATTGGCTCCTCTTCTCCTGTTCCTGTCGTTGGGCTCATCAGGTAACAAATTTGTAACAGTTTATATTCCAGTCAGTGCATCCATTGTCCGCTCCTGGGAACGTCGTCTTTACACAGTAAATTATACAAAGTATCCTTAGCTAGTACAACATATTCTAGCAAGCAGTTCTCATGGGCAAGAATTCTAGCTACTAACGGTGAATGCAATGGAAAATCACAATTTATTTCCCTAAGCAGCCATTGTATGATCTGTTTAAACAATGCAGCTTGACATGAGGCCGTGCAACTAGGCCCAAGAACTCCCTAAATTGTGGCCTATGAATATTAAAGCAAATATATAAGACATAACCATTAATATGACATATTACTATATAAATCCAAACATAAGCTCGACATTTTATATTAATGAGCTGTTAATAAGGACACTTTGTGATTATTGATGGTCACTCAAATAGGCACATTTTCAAATGCGTGTATTATTTTTCTAAGTTAACTCATTTTCTATGCAGATTCAACACTCAGAATACATGAATATTCATTAGTAAAATTTCAGAGTTAACAATCCCTCCTCTGATGACTAAATAAGTAATCACATCTACATCTTCCTACACAAACTTTCTACTTCAGCTAAAATTTGTCATCTCTATCCCTTTTAGCATTCGTTCCCTTCTTGAATTTTTCCTAAACAAATTTTCCATTTTTATCTCTTCCCTCCTCTGATCATTTTTCATTTTCTTTGATTTAATCAATACAATTTACATACTCCCCGTGCTCCAATTATGCAGATCACAATAATCAATATTCCTTGTTTTATTTTCAATAGTATCTCTTTCCCAATTTTGAGGAACCAATTTCCCACTGAAGCAAATCCTTTGCCAACTTTCTCCCAAACACGTGGTTCTTTCAGCTCTCTCAAATCAGCACTTTCATTAGTCAGATTAGTAAGTAAGCTAATTTCTTTGCTATTATCAGGAATGTATGAACAGCAATGTTTCGAATTCAGCATTTTGCAAACTCTGCCATCTTTTGTGAAAGAATGTCTAACGCAAGGCGGTTCTGAAGAGTCATAGATCTTACCTCAGCCATTTCTGTATCCATTAGGATCATGGCTCCTGAATAATTTGTCAACATGTTATCCACAATAGTAGACAGCTTTTGAATCTTTATAGAATTCAGAACAACTCCTACAGAAGGAATCATTGCTCCAAACATATCTCCCACTATACTAGAAGGAGACTCTCTCTTTTGTTTAAGGTGATGTAAAAAAGAAAAAGAAAAAATATCTTTGGGAAAACTATCCCCAAGTAACATGTGCTGTCCCATCCTCTTGGAAGACAGTAATAAGCATTTGGCCCACAGATTTAATAAATTCCAGGAATTGCTGGATCCTGTCCATTCAACACAAATGTCCATTTACTTTGAAACAAAAATACATGTCTACATTCACTCATTCCTACAAACAAAGGCCCATATTTATACCTTTTTAGTGCTGCATTTGCGTCCTTTTTTTACGCAAAAGCGGCGCAAATTTGCAAAATACGATTGTATTTTGTAAGTTAGTGCTGTTTTTGCATCAAAAAAGTGGCGCAAATGTGGCACTAAAAAAGTATAAATATGGGCCAAAGTGTCAGTACTAGATTTAGGTCTATATACACAAAGCTTTCCTACATGTTGCACATCTAAAGCTAACCTCCCTTGTGCTTTTATTTCACTAAATGCGTAATAATTTCTAAAAGTCCTTTTCTCTAAGCCCTTTTCCAACTTCTTTAATGCCTTTCTCCTGTCGGCTGTCTGATCTAAGAAGCTCTTTTCTAATGGTGTAAGCAAGCATGTTAAGTTGTTCTTATGCGCATATGCCTTGCCAAAAGTTAATGTAGGCTCAAAGAATCCTCTCACTAATTATATAGTGTTCTGCTTAGCTACTCTACTCAGGTACTTAATTATGGGGACAACATCAAAATTGGAATAGAAATATTGGATGTACTCCTAGTTATAGAATCTTGTTAGTAACAGACTATAACTTATCCCATAAGTGAGGGGCAAACTGTGAAAGGTAACTCCTTCTTCCACTGATGAAGGAATCTGCGTGCAAATATAACAATGCCTCGCATCCATCGTCTCAACATACTCACTCAATAATCAATAGAAAACATTAGAGGAAAATTCTCCTTGTGCATTGTCTACGTGCAGATACTTCTCATCTAACCTGAACTTCTCTATTTCTGTTATTGCGGTAGTTGTCTGTAAAGCTGAAGTACGGTTGGCTTTACTCTTGTCAAGAACAGTAATTCCCATAATCAATACCAGTAACAATACCACGCACACAATTGCCAAACCAATACTCATGTATTTACAGCACCTATTCTTCCTACCCTGCTGGCTAAGGTTACTCATGAACTTTAAAGAATCAGAAAGTAGAAGAGAAAAATAGTAATTATGGAGCAAAAGTCAAAAACAAAGGGGGTCATTACAACATTGGCGGTAAAAACCGCTTTCCGCCATGCAGAAGACCGCCAACATACCGCCGCGGCCGCGGAATTCCGCCACGGTCATTATGACCCACAGCTCGGAATCCGCCAAAATCCAGACACCCACACAAGTCCGCCACACCAAAGGTCAGTGATAAACTCCCAAGAAATAGGGATGACATCAGGAAGAGGTGGAACGACCTACGGGGGAAGGTGCGTTCCGTGGTCTCAAGACACCGCATCGCGGTACAGAGGACTGGCGGCGGACCCCCACCTCATCCCCCAGAACTAACAACATGAGAGGAGCAGGTCTTGGCTATACTGCATCCTGAGGGCCTCGCAGGAGTAGCTGGAGGAATGGACTCTGGTAAGTCAAATCTTTCATTACTTCATCCCCCACCCACCTGCATGCTATCACATACCCCCACCCTCGCCCTCACCCCATCACTCCAACTCCTCACGTATGTCCCAATATCACAAACCACACATCACAAACCCAAGCCCTGCATGTAACACCAAAGCATGGACACCCATCACCAAAGCATGGCCACTGCACATACCCATACACCCCCCTAAACCATTATCACACAAGGTCCTACTCAGGAATGCAAGCACTGGAGTACAGGGTCACCCACCCATTGCACACCATGGCACACACAGATGCAATAATTATGCCTTTACACCCCTGCAGGACCCCTACCCAACGTCACCGGACAGGAGGGTCCAGACATGTCCACTTCACCCACAGAAGAGGCACACATTGATGACAGCAGCTCTATCCAACTGGATCTAGATGACCAGCCCAGCCCATCTGGGACCTCGGGACAGTCGGTTCCCTCACACTGGCACAGGCCACCACAGAGCCTCCCCACTCTGGAAACATAAGCACAGCACCCACCCAGCGGGCCCATACCTCTGTCCCCAGGACACGTCAATCAGCAGTGTGTCCACCGATACAGGGAACCCAGGCTAACCCACTAACTCAACAACACCAGGGACCTGGGGGCAGTGGGCACACGGTTCAGGGGACAGAGGCCCAGGGAAACAGGGGAGTTGGGAGGGCTGCTGTGCGACAGGGGGAGGACAGGCCCAGGGAACCCACTCTCCAAGAGGCCCTCTCCAACATCATGGGAGCCTACCACCATTCCCAGGAGACGATGGCAACGGTAATGGCCAAGTTTCAGGAGACCCAGTGGCTGCAGGAGGAACAGTATTTGGGGTTCAGGGAGGAACTCAAATCCATCAATTCCACCCTGGGCACCATTGTAGGGGTGCTGAAGGAACTCGTCAACACCAGTAGGGACACTGTGGCAAAACAAGGGGCCCCTGACACTAGCCTGGATGATGAACTGCCCACCACCTCCGCCGGCGCTAGTGGACAGGAGGCACTGCCACAGGACCACCACACCAGCACCCCACACCCTGCAGATGGAGAACCACCCCGCAAGCGGTCCCTGAGATCCAGGACAAAGACAGAAAACAATGCCAAGACTCCCCGCCAAGAAATGAGACCACCCTGATTGTCATCCTTCTGTCCCACTTTGTCACCCTGTCCATCCTTAAACTGCCCCACGTCCACTTCCTATGCCCCTTTGGACAATGCACCTGTGAGACTAATAAACTGGACTCTGCCATGTACATTCCTCCACCATCACCCCTGACCATTTTACAACCCCCTCCACTATTTAGCACTTAAATAAACACCCTTAAATCACAAAACTATCTGGAGTCAGTCTGTGCTTTCGAAAATGTGTATTTGCAATAACTGTGGAAAAATGCTATATGCATTGTATTGTCAACATACCTATGTCACACAGCTCTAGTCCATGAGGAAACAAAGCAGATGTCACACAGTGGGACCCACATCTGTGAAATCGAAAGGGAAAGTGACAACTCAGGGTCCATACACTGTGTGAAAATGACAGACAGATGAGAGGTAGAAGGATCAAACAGATGTAGCAGGCAGTGTTGTCTTCTTACCTGTGTCTCACTGGAAGTATTGTTGGATCACCGTGTTCATGTTGTCTATGTCCTCTTCTTCTGCTTCCTCTTCTTCACTGTCCACAGGCTCCACAGCTGCCACAACACCTCCATCTGGACCATCCTCCTGCAGAAAAGGCACCTGTCGTTGCAAAGCCAAGTTGTGAAGCATACAGCAGGCCACGATGATATGGCACACCTTCTTTGGTCAGTAGAATAGGGAACCACCTGTCATATGAAGGCACCTGAATCTGGCCTTCTGGAGGCCAAAGGTCCTCTCTATAATCCTCCTAGTTCGACCATGTGCCTCATTGTAGCGTTCCTCTGCCCTTGTCCTGGGATTCCTCACTGGGGTCAGTAGCAATGACAGGTTGGGGTAACCAGAGTCACCTGCAAATATTGAGGGACAACTGTTAGACACACACTAACTCTTAGGGACATCCCCAGACCCAGACACCGAGTCACACTGTATTGGGTCCATGTCCTCACCTAATAGCCACACACGGTGCCTCTGGAGTTGCCCCATCACATATGGTATGCTGCTATTCCTCATAATGTAAGCGTCATGCACTGAGCCAGGAAATTTGGCATTCACATGGGAGATGTACTGGTCTGCCAAACATACCATCTGCACATTCATCGAATGGTAACTCTTCCGGTTTCTGTACACCTATTCACTCCTGCGTGGGGGGACCAAGGCCACATGTGTCCCATCAATGGCACCTATGATGTTGGGGATATGTCCCAGGGCACAGAAGTCACCTTTCACTGTAGGCAAATCCTTCACCTGAGGGAAAACGATGTAGCTCTGCATGTGTTTCAGCAGGGCAGACAACACTCTGGCCAACAAGTTGGAAAACATAGGCTAGGACATCCCTGATGCCATGGCCACTGTTGTTTGAAAAGACCCACTTGCCAGGAAATGGAGTACTGACAGCACCTGCACTACAGGGGGTATTCCTGTGGGATGGCTGATGGCTGACATCAGGTCTGGCTCCAACTGGGCACACAGTTCCTGGATTGTGGCACGATCAAGTCTGTAGGTGATGATCACATGTCGCTCCTCCATTGTCGACAGGTCCACCAGTGGTCTGTACACCGGAGGATGCCGCCATCTCCTCGCCTTCCCCAGTGGACGTGCTCTATGGAGGAGAACAGGGAGCAGAAAGTCAACCAACACTGAGGTACGTAAACACAACTTTCTATGAAATTTTTTACAAATCGACATATGGCTGTCTTAGTGTATAATCAAGGCCTACATATGTGTGTGACGCATTTAAAATTAATGTCATGTGGCCCCCTGAAATGGCGGCTGCCTCACCTGTAAGGTGGGTCAAGGGGCTATGAGGTAATTGCGCTGGCGTTGTACACCGTCGTGGTAGGCGGTCGAAGACCGTGGCGCAAACCTGCATTGGTTAACATTGGACCCTATGGGTCCCAGGAGCCAATGACGATGTATGCCGGCGGTGACGGTACGCACCGCCGCTGACGTGACCGCCATTTTCTCTCTGTTCAATCACTTGATACCTGATCTTTGACAGGAGAGGACCTACAGTGCAAGTGCTGCTGTGACCTCAGTCTGGAAGAGACAATGTCTGGTGTGTCTGGGGAAAGGGCCCCTGCCTTCAGCACGGAAGAGTTGGAGAAACTAGTGGATGGGGTCCTCCCCCAGTACACGGTACTCTACGGTCCTCCAGACAAACAGGTGAGTACACTCTGAGCATGCTGTATGGGCAATGGCTGTTTGCAGTTGTGAGGATGAAAAATGGGGGGGAGAATGAGGCGTGCTTGAAACGACGGTGAGTGCATGTGCAACATGGCAAGGGTAGGGATGCGGGCCAATGACTGTGACGGTGCGGGCGCTTATATCTTCTCCTTTTCCCCTGTACTATTCGTGTAGGTCAGCGCCCACCAGAAGAAGGATATTTGGCGTGCCATCGCCAAGGAAGTCCGGACCCTGGGGGTCTACCACAGACGGAGCACCCACTGCCGGAAAAGATGGGAGGACGTTCGCCGCTGGAGCAAGAAGACGGCGGAGGCCCAGCTGGTGATGGCCTCCCAATGTGGGAGGGGTGCCCATCGCACCATGACCCCCCTGATGTTCCGGATCCTGGCGGTGGCGTACCCGGAGTTGGATGGGCACTTGAGGGCATCACAGCAGCCACAAGGGGGTGAGTACACTCTCATTCAGCTGATTCAGCGCGCAGTGGAGGTGTCTGGGTGGGGGAGGTGGGCTGTGGGTTCCCCTAGGCCAGGGCGAGTTTAGTAGGCAGGGTCCCTTCTTAAGGCAGGTCCTGTGGCACCCCACCCCACCTGTGTACAGAGCCAACTACACCTAGTCAGGCTCCTGTGACAACAATGTGTGCAGCAATCGGGCATAGCTTTGTAAACCATGTGCCAGGGATTGATTAGAGAACTCCAAGTGCACGGCATAGTGCAGGGGGCTTCTGTATCTGTAGTGTCCGCAAACAGTAGCGGTATTGCTTGCACTCAACATGTCTTTCTTCTGTTTCCCCCCCCTTTTTGTGGTCTCCCTGTGCTTGTGTGCATTAGCATCATCAGGTGGAGGAGCAGTGGCACCGGAGCAGGAGGGAGCTGCATCCCACATGGCCCTGCAGGGCAAGACAACTGAGTCAGAAGCCACCAGTGGGACGGAGGGCGAGGGGAGCTCCACAGCAGGGGCAGGAGCTGAGACCAGAGATGCGGACTCCTCCTCTGATGGGAGCTCCCTTGCGGTGGCGGGCCCCTCTGTGCCCCCCGCATCTACAGGTACAGCAGCCACCCCCTTCCAGCACCACCCTCCCAGCAGCCCCACAGCGTTTGCCCCGTGGCCGCTCACCCAGGAGGGTCGGCATCTCCTTTGCCCCAGGCACCTCAGCCCCTGTCACCCTGCTGCCCTCAGTGAGGAGGGCATTGACCTCCTCAGGTCCCTCACTGTTGGGCAGTCTACCATTTTAAATGCCATCCAGGGTGCAGAGAGACAGGTGCAACAAACTAATGCATACCTGGAGGGCATTCATTCTTGTCAGACAGCCCATCAGCGAGCTTTTCAGACTCTGGCCTCTGCACTGATGGCAGCCATTGTCCCTGTCTCTAGCCTCCCCCCTCCAACTTCCTCCACCCAGACCCAAACCCCTGTACCTCAGCCTATCCCAAGCACACCCTCAGACCAGCATGCACACACCTCAACATACAAGGGAAGCTCAGGCAAACATAAGCACCAGACATCCCACTGGCACTCACCAAGCATCATACACATGCAGACATACCAACAGCCACTGCCTCCACTGTGTCCCCCTCCTGCTCGTCTCCCTCCTCCCTCCCAGTCTCGTCTCCACTCACACCTGCATGCACTACATCGTCAGCCACTACCTCCATCTCCAGCACACCCACCACCACACCCCGCTCACGTACAGTCACCACCCCCACTACCATTCACACATCCCCTGTGTCCTCTCCCAGTGTGTCTGTGAGCCCACCTCCCAAGGTACACAAACGCAGCCACACACCCACCCAACAGCCATCCACCTCACGACAGCCTCCAGCCCATGCACCTTCACCCAAAGTCACCAAACGTACACCTCCTACAACCACTACCTCTTCCTCCACTCCCAAACCCCCTCCATCTACCCATCCTAGTGTGTCCAAAAAACTTTTCTTGTCCAACCTTGACCTCTTCCCCTCACCTCCCCCACCCCTTCAGTCTCCTAGGGTCCGCCTCTCCAGGTCCCAACCCAGCGCCTCAGCCACAACATCAGCGGGAGCAGTGGTGCCCGTAGTGACCGTCTTCTGGAGTGCGCCAGGAGCCAGAGCATGGACAGTCCCCCACCTCAAAAACACCAAAAGTTGGCCAGTGCCCGGCGGGCGGGAGAGAGGAAAAAAATCTTCAAACAAAGCCGCTCCCAGGGGTACAGTTGGGAGTGTGGATCCAGCTGCGCCACCATCCAAGGTGGGGAAGGGGCACACTAAAACTGGCAAGTCTGGGAAAACCTGCATGGCGGACAAGACCGCCACAAGTACCGCTGCCAAGGACACCGCCGCCACCAGCACCGCTGCCAAGGACACCACCGCCACCAGCACCGCTGCAAAGGACACCGCCGCCACCAGCACCGCTGAACAGGACACCGCCGCCACCAGCACCGCAGGCCACTGAGCGCCAAAGATTCTAATGCTACTGAGGCCGCTAAAAGCAGGATGAAGCATTCTGGGCACAAAGCCCCCTCCAGAACCAGTGGAGAATGACATCCACTACCTCTGTCCTTGGCAGGATGAAGTACTCTGGGCGCAAAGCCCCGTCCAGAAACAGTGGAGAATGACAGGGTTGAAATGACCACCAAAATCTCCAATCTTCTTTCAGCAATTATTTACAGCTTTCAGTCTCACTTGCAGGATCATTTTGTCAAAATTGGTTTAGCAGCTTGTCAAATCAGGTTACTTTGTCAAATCAGGTTATCAAAAAGCCTTTTTCCAGTTATTTTCAACAGTCTCTTTTCGTCTTTGTTCTTTTCTCAGCTTGTAGTTTCCACAGTTCAGTTCTTTGTTTTCCTAAAGAACTAAAATATTGAATGTCTTGATTAAAACAAAACGACAAAAATTATCTTTGCCATTCACTTGTTGTTGCATATGCCCATGCAGGGCCAGAGTACCTTTGACTTGTTATTCTCTTTCTTTTCAACTTTCGATCTCCATTCAACTCTCCTTCATTCAGGTCTTCTCTCCTTGTTGTATCTACTTCCTCCTCAATAGTTGTCACTGTAACTGCTTCCTTTCTCTTTGCTTGTGACTCTGGCCACTTATCTCCTTTCAGTGGACCCTTTGCCAATGCTCTTTTCAGTGTTGATCTTGAAACTTCTTCTTGCTCTGCAGGATTTTCTCTTGACGGACCCGAGACTGGTTCAGGAGGAGTCAGACCACATTGGCTTTTATCCGCCTCAGCTGCTTCCACCTCGAGGTCTATTGTTTGCTCTGTTTGTCTCTCAATATCGTCTACTTCTGTGAGGGCCCTCCTCTGACTAGACTCTCCTGGTGCCTCAATTGAGATTGGTTCACTGTCACTCTCCTGTAGGTCTTCTCCTTCGTCTCTCACAGGAGTGGCTGAACCGTTCTCAATTTGCTTAGATCCGGTCACAGTTCCTCTTTCTCCTCTTTCCTGCTCTGAGGTTGATCTGGTCATTGTTGGTACTCTCAACTCCTCTTTGTTGTCCAGAGGACATTCCACTTTTTTCATAATGCTTCGTGGATCCGGTTTGAAACTCCAGCGCACTTCACAGCTGTGGTAGTGATCAGAACTACCTGGAAAGGGCCTTTTCACTGAGGCTCCAAACACGTCTTCCTCATGTGTTTTCTAATTATAACCCAGTCACCTGCTCTCAGGTTGTGTCCTTGATCTTGAGATGGTTGCAGTGTGGTGCCTTCCACCTGATGAGAGAAAGAGTGAACCACATCAGCCAGACCCTTGCAGTAGTCCAACGCCATATCATCTTTTATGTTCACAAGAGCATTAGCAGGAACCGCTGACAACCTCATTGCTCTGCCCATGAGGATCTTATGCGGTGACAATCCTGTCTTCCTGTTGGGTGTCTTTCTCACTGTCATCAGAACTAACGGTAGTCTGTCTGGCCATTTCAGATTCGTGCACGCACACATTTTCACCATTCTTGATTTCAAGGTACCATTCATCTATTTCACCGGTCCTGATGCTTCAGGGCAGTAACGACAATGCAACGTCTGCTCAATGTTTAAGGCTGCACATAGTAACTTAAGTACTTCATTGTTGAAGTGACTTCCTCTACCTGATTCTAAAGAGATTGTCAACCCAAAACGTTGTATCAGTTCCCTAAGCAATAATTTTGCTACTGTGAGGCTGTCATTTCTCCGTGTAGGATAAGCTTCAATCCAATGACTAAAGATGCGGACAATCACCAACATATATCTCAATCCACCACAAACAGGCGTCTCAATAAAAACCATCTGCATTCTGCTGAATCGACCTCCTGCTCTTCCAATGTGGCTCAAATTGACCACTGTCCCTTTTCCTGTGGTCATTTGTTGACAAATGATGCAACCAGAGCAAACTGCTTCAGCAACTTGTTTAAATTTTGGATTGAACCAATTCTGCTTGAACAATCGAATCATGGCATCCCTTCCAACATGGGCTTGACCATGAAAATAACTAGCCATTTGACTCAACAAACTATTCGGCAGTACTAATTGACCCTCTTCTGAAATCCACAGTTCACCCTGTCACTGTACACATTTCATTTTGATCCATGACTGTTTTTCCTCCCTGTCAACATTATTTTGCAGTGTTCTCGCCTCTTCCAAGGTATCTATAACATGTAAAGCATAACTTGGACATGTCTCATCTTCTTCAGGTAACAATTCCCACTTATCCTTGAACAATATACAGTTCAACGCGCAAAACCTTGTGACTTGATCCGCATATCCATTTCCCATTGACACAAAATCACAGAATTTCAGATGTGCACTGAATTTCACCAAGGCAATCTTTTCAGGCATTTGGATAGCTTGCAACAACTCTTAAATTCTCTCACCATTTCTTACTGGTGAAACAGAAGAGGTCAGGAAACCACTCTGAGACCACAACTGACCAAAATCAGGCACTATTCCAAATCCATACTGGCTATCCGTATAAATGGTAACTTTAAGCTGTGCAAAAACATAGCACGCTCTAGTAAGGGCTACCAGTTCCGCTACTTGTGCAGAGTATACTCCTCAAAGCCAGGACGCTTCAAGTATACCAGAAATTGAGCACACAGCATATCCTGCTCTCAGCGTTCCCGTATTGTCCCTTAGACAGGAACCATCAACAAAGATAATTTGGTCATTTTCTTCCAATCGGGTGTCCATGATATCAGGTCTCGGTTTTGTGCACAGATGAGTTACTTCAAGACAATCATGCTCAATATCTTCCAATTTTTCAACTTCAACATTTCCATTTGGGAATAAGGTTGCCGGGCAAAGCACTGTACATCTTTTCAGTGACCCATCAGGGGACCCCAGGATGCTCGTTTCATAAATAGCACCTGTCAGATATTGCGCCTTTGTTCTTGTAAGTAAAACTTCAATGGAGTGAGGGACTTCAGGGGATATCCCATCACAATGCCTTCAGACTGTGTGAGGCTCTGTCCAACTGCTGCAACTGAATGCAAACAGTCTGATAAAGCTGCTGCAACTGGGTCCAAAGCAGCTGAATAATATGCTACTGGGCGGTTTACACCTCCATGGACTTGAGTCAAGACAGACAAAGAACAAGCATCACTCTCATTGACAAAACAACTGGAAGGGTTTTGTGTAGTCAGGCATTCCCAAAGCCCGAGCTTTGCACAAACTCCCTCTCAATTCAAAAAATGCTTTCGTACAGACCTGGCCTAGCACTAGGGGATCAGTGACTTCTTTGTGAGTCAGCTTCTGCAATGGTTTTGAAATGACTTAAAAGTTGGGGATCCATTGGTGACAGTAGCCTACCATTCCCCAAAACAGCCTGATATCTCTCTGTGAGGCTGGGGGACTCATCTGCAATATGGCTGTGACTCTTTCTCTGGATATTTTCCTTATTCCCTTCTCAATCTGATGACCCAAATACTTCACTTCTTTCTGACAGTATTGTAATGTAAGTGGATACACTTTATGACCATTCTTTTCCAAATGGTTCAGTAAGGCAATTGTGTCATATTTGCACTCTTCCTCCGTTTTGGATGCAGTCAACAAATCATCAATGTACTGTACCAATGTAGATTGGAAAGGCATTTCCAATGACTTCAGGTTCTTTTTCAAGATCTGGTTGAATATGGAAGGTGATTCTGAAAACCCTTCAGGAATTCGACACCAAGAGTAAACTCCATCTAAAAATTTGAAACAGAAGAGAAATTGACTATCCTCATGAAGAGGCACAGAAAATAATGCTTCTGACAAATCTATAACAGTGAACCATTCAGCATGACATGGAATCTGAAACAAAATCACAGCTGGGTTTGGCGCTACAGGGAAACATTTAATCACAATGTAATTTATTTTTCTCAAATCCTGGACAATCCAAACCTTCCCGCAGGGCTTTCATAGTCCCATTATCGGTGAATTACATGGACTGCTCAACACGTCTTTCAAAACCCCTTGGTTTACAAATTCTGCAATTATGGGAGCAACCTTCTCAATGATGTCCTGTGTCATGTGATACTGGGTAATCTGGGGAAAAATTGCATTCGGCTTTAATGGAACTCTAACTGACTCAGCTCCCTTTATCAGGCCAATGTCTTTCCCTGTCAAATCCCACACTCTCTCTTTAACTGTTCCATGTAAGTCAGAAGGAAGATCCTTTACTGTGAAAACTAGAAAGAAACTAATCAGGGGGTACTTCTCATTTATTATTTCATTTATTATTTCACATTCTGTCTCTGGAGATTGGTCATCCTCATCATCACTGTTTGTCTGTATCTCAATTCTATCATTTGAGTAAGTAATCGAGAATCTTGTTTTACATAGCAAGTACCTTCCCAATAGGGATACTGGACTTGAATCACAGACTACGAATTTGTGGAATTTTTAAAGTTGCCAATCTTAACCTGAACCTGAATTGGGTTGGTCAAATACTGGTTTGCTACTTCTACAATCTGGACCGTTTTTCCTGAAAGGGGCAAGTTTGGAACTTCTGCAGTTCTCACTGTAGAGCATGGAGCTCCTGTGTCAACCAAGAAGGAAACTTTATAACTCATTACTTTTCCCTTCTCATATGGACCTTTCTGATCTACTTTCAAGGAAGCTGCAAGCACACATTCCTCTTCATTAGAGCTCTCACTCGGCCAATCATCGTTTATTCCATTCTCACTGTGTAACGGAAATTGGTGTACTGTGTTATTACTCTGGTTAAACTTCTGACCTGTGACACGTTGCTGTCTAGGTACCATTTGAACCTGCTGTTACATTGGCTGTGATTGTGCCATCTGCACACAAGGCATTTTCACCTGATGCATGAGTTGAAAATTTTGCATCTGATTCACATTGTTATGGAAATTTGGATTATGACCTCTCATTCTTCGTCCTCTCATATTTTGGAAAAACTGATGTCACTTGTCTGCTGAACAACACCTTCCTGTACCATCATCGGACATTCCTGCTTCCATTGTTTGATTCCTCTGCAAGCATGACAAGACAACAATCCCTTCTTTCCCGGTACATGATTCTGAACCACTACTTTACCCAAATCGGGACTACAGTTTCCATTTCCCATTCCTTCGTGACCTCTACCTCTCGTTTGATTTTGAAAAACCACATTTCCCTGCTGTTGCTGCTGTTGTGGAACATTTCCCTGCATCCCTGTGTAGGAAAGTCCTCCTTTTTGCCCTGGTCACCCCAAACGTTTTGGACAGATACTGGTGGTTACCGACTCTTGGCTGTGCCCTGGGTACTGCTTACCAGTCCCAGGGTCAGTGCTCTGTGTAAAGTAGAAATGCAAATTAGGCTAATTATAATTAGCAATATTAACCTACCTATAAGTCCCTAGCATATGGTAGGGGATGCAGGTTTAGGGACCCCAGCATAGGTAGGGCACCAATAGGTGCACTGCTGATGTGCCCAGTATCGTTTTAAAGGCAGGCCTCCCTTTCTGGCTGCATTTTAATTAAAGTTACATGCAAATTCGACATTTCAATTAAAAGTCCTGCCAAAGTCTTAAACTACCTTATTTCTACATATAAGTCACACCTAAGATGTGCTCTATGTGCCCCTATGGCTAGGTGCCATGTAACTATAAGCAGGGACCTTATTAAAATAGTTTTATAAGCCCTGGTGAGGTAAAAAAGCCAAATTATGTTTTCCTCATTATAGTGAATGGCCTCCAAAGGTTAGAATGGGGAGACTTTATTTTAATTTATAAAGTCCCCTTAAGTAACAGGTGCATCAGGTTTGGTATCATATGAATTGTTATAACAAATCCCACAACTTACAATTGTTGGATTTAATATAACTTGTTCAGGTAAAGGGTTTGAAACTTTACCAAGAGAATTGCCAACTTCAGCTCTGCAGTGTTTTGCTGCTTTGCTCTGATTGGACAGCCTCTGGCAGCCTGGCCAGGCAGCTTTGATGAGGTGTGAAGTGGCCTGGCTTAACACAAAGAGATGTGCCTGGGGGAGGAGATCTTCCCTCAGCAGATGGAGAAGCAGGAAGGGGGAGGGCTGCCAAACTGGTCTTCAAACGCAGGGAAGGACATTTGGAGCAACCCAGCATCTCCCTCACATCCTGCAAACCCAGTCAATTAGGTGCCCCCTTGATTAGATTAGGAGAGGGCAGGAGAGGGGTATGCTTAGGATGTTTAGCTACACCAGTGGGTGGGCTCAGCCAGATGTAACCTCCAAAAATCATTTTCAGACATGATGGATTTTTGGGGAATGCTGCTCCCTGGATTGATTTTTGGAAGTGGTCATGGCAGGGGGAAGGACCCTGCACCTGATTGGAGAACCAGCCCCCCCCCCTGTTTTTCACCAAGGAGCAAGGATAAAACTGGCAGACCTGCACCCACACCTCAGATCTCTAACAGTAAGAACTACAAGAGAAGAAGGACTGCCCTGCTGGACCCCTGACCTTCACCTGGACACTGCACTTTGGAAGACTGCACCAGCTGCAGACTTGGGCTTCACCAGTAGTGTAGGAGGCTGACCTGGTTTGTAGTGGGTACCTTGGGTACTTACACCTTACACCAGGTCCAGTTATCCCATGTTAGTGAATGTAGCAGTGTTCTAGCAGCTTAGGCTGATAGATGTAGCTATAGCAGAGAGGCTTAGGCTGAACTAGGAGACATGCAAAGCTCATGCAATACCACATATAGTTACACAGTACTTATTCACAAGTAAAGACAATACTCAGTGTGTCACCAAATAGGTATTTATTTGGGTGACACAGTACCAAAAATATCTTAGAGACAATACTCCTTCTGGAGGTAAGTATTATACACAATATATACACTAGACACCAAAATTAGACAAGTAAATAGTCATAGAATAATGCAAACAGTAAGAAATCCTATAGAATGCAATGGGAGAAAATAGGTCTAGGGGCAAGATAAACCATATACTAAGAAATTGGAATGCAAATCACAAATTCCCCCCTAGACAAGTGTAGTGTGTGCAGAATCGCTGGGAGAGTAAGAATACAGTAAAGGTAAGTAAATTACCCCACCCCAGAGCCCAGAAAAGCAGGAGTAAAGTACTGCAAGATTCCTTAGGACACATTACACCTCGTTTTTGGGATTTTGCAGCAGCCAACCAAGTCTGCAAAGAACCACTGTTGGATTATTGGACCTGAACATCTGCAAAGGAAGGGGGCCAAGTCCAGAAGTCGAAAGAAGTTCCAGGAAGGACAGAGGGTGCAAAAGCAGAGTCCCCGGTTAGTTGAAGCCTGCAGAAATGCACCCTAGGAAGATGCCAGAGGGTTCCTGCGTGAGGCAAAAGATGTCCCACAGCGTGAAGATCGTTGCAGATGAGATTTCATGTTGGAAGGCACCAACAAGCCTTGGCTACGACAAAAGTGCATTTTGCATCAAAATGGCAGTGGATGGACCCAGGAGGGACCTGGGGGCCTCAACTCTGTGTGAGGAGGAAGAGGGGGCTCTCAGCACTTCAGAGAGCCCTCAGGATGCCAGCCAGCACCCCCAGGAGCCACAGGACCTGGGTGCAAAGGAGGTGCAAAATGCAGTCGATGCAGCACAACAAAAGAAGGTCCCACGCAGCCGGAGAACAACTCAGCGAGTTGAGCATCGCAGGATGGAGTGCTGGGGACCTGGGCCAGGCTGTGCATGAAGGAATTTTGCAAAGAGTGCACAGAGGCCTCAGGAGGTGAGGAAGACGCAGTACACAGGGGTACCATTGCTCTCTTACCTCCTCTAAATTGCGTCAGCAGGACCTCAGGACAGTCAATGTTAATGATGTCCACCCTCTGTGTCCTTAGGAGCATGCTCGTCGCTGTGAGAGGAGTCCCAGGGTACTGGTCGTCATCTTGGAAGGTGCCTGCTTGGAGCAGGGGGGTGACTCTGTCACTCCACAGGAGATTTCTTCGGTCCTTCTGGTGCAGGATGAACACAGGGAATCCCCAGCGCATGCACACTGTGGAAACTGTTGCAGTTGCTGACTTGGAGCTGAGGTTGCTGAAGTAAAGTGTCTCTTGTAGACACTTTGTTGCAGATACACCATTTCTTGGAGCAGGCCGTGGTTGATCTGAGGTCAGAAGAGTCTTAAGTTGTTGCAGAGGATTCCTGAAGGAAACTTGCAAGCAGAATCTGAAGAGAACCCACAAGAGAGACCCTAAATAGCCTTGAGAGGGAGATTGGCTACCTTATCAGGTATGGACATATCAGGAGGGGTCTCTGACATCACCTGCTGGCACTGGCCACTCAGAGCCCTCCAGAGTGCCCCCACACCTTGCAAAGCAAGATGGCTGAAGTCTGGGACACACTGGAGGAGCTCTGGGCACCACCCCTGGGGTGGTGATGGACAGGGGAGTGGTCACTCCCCTTTCCGTTGTCCAGTTTCCCGCCAGAGCAGGGTAGAAGGGGTCCCTGAACCGTTGTAGACTGGTTTATGCAAGAAGGGCATTATCTGTGCCCTTCAAAGCATTACCAGAGGCTGGGAGAGGCTACCCCTCCCTAGCTCGTAACACCTTTTTCCAAAGGGAGAGGGTGTAACACCCTGATCTCAGAGGAAATGCTTTGTTCTGCCTTCCTGGGACTGGGCTGCCTAGACCCCAGGAGGGCAGAACCCTGTCTGTGAGGTGGCAGCAGCTGTAGCTGCAGTGCAAGCCTCAGAGAGCTGGTTTGGCAGTCCTGGGGGTCCATGGTGGAGCCCCAGGATGCATGGAATTGGCTCCCCAATACCAGATTTGGAATGGGGGACAATTCCATGATCTTAGACATGTTACATGGCCATATTCGGAGTTGTCATTATGATGCTACATATAGGTATTCACCTATATGTAGTGCACATGTGTAATGGCGTCCCCGCACTCACAAAGTTCAGGGAAATGGCCCTGAACCATGTGGGGGCACCTTTGCTAGTGCAAGGGTGCCCTCACACTTAGTAACTTTGCACCTAACCTTCAGCAAGTGAAGGTTAGACATATAGGTGACTTATTAGTTACTCAAGGGCAGTGAAAATGGCTGTGAAATAGTGTGTGCACTATTTCACGCAGGCTGCAATGGCAGTCCTGTGTAAGGGTTTGTCTGAGCTCCTTATGGGTGGCAAAAGAAATGCTGCAGCCCATGTGGATCTCCTGGCACCCCAATGCCCTGGGTACCTAGGTACCATATACTAGGGACTTATAAGGGGGGTCCAGTATGCCAATTGAAACTGGTAAATGAAGTCACTGGCCTACAGTGACAAATTTAAAAGCAGATAGAGCATAAGCACTGAGGTTCTGGTTAGCAGAACCTCAGTGACACAGTTAGGCACTACACAGGCTTACACATTAGGCCACAAATTATGAGCACTGGGGTCCTGGCTAGCAGGATCCCAGTGAGACAGGCAAAACACACTGACATCTAGGTTTTTATCTATGAGCACTGCGGTCCTGGCTAGCAGGATCCCAGTGACAGAGTAAAAACACACTGACATACACTTACAAACAGGCCAAAAGTATGGGTAACCATGCTAGAAAGAGGGTACTTTCCTACAAGTAGAAGGACTTTGCCAGGCTTCGACAGGTTCAAGGAGAGACTTCCTTTTTGCTACAGGTGAAAACCTGCCAACCAGAGTCCCCTGCACCAACACCTGAAGAAACTGACCAGCTGACCACTGTCCAGTGGGCAAAAAGGAGTTTGCGTCAGGTACATTCTGGGAGTTGTAGTCTGTACCCTCAAGGAGCATCTCAGAGCTTCTGGAACCTTGGGATGAGCTGTGGACCTCAAAAGAACCTTAAAGGAACATCAGGGAGAAGATCCAGAAGTTTGGAGAACTTCTTGAAAAAAGCTCCATAAAGGGACCGACCCGCTGCGGCAACTCTAGCCGGCTTGCCTCAACCGTGACCCGGCCTGACTTGTAGGTTCGTCCCAGAGAAGATAATCTCTGAAAAAGTGACTACAGGGAGTGCAGAATTTTTAGGCAAATGTGTATTTTGACCACATCATCCTCTTTATGCATGTTGTCTTACTCCAAGCTGTATAGGCTCAAAAGCCTACTACCAATTAAGCATATTAGGTGATGTGCATCTCTGTAATGAGAAGGGGTGTGGTCTAATGACATCAACACCCTATATCAGGTGTGCATAATTATTAGGCAACTTCCTTTCCTTTGGCAAAATGGGTCAAAAGAAGGACTTGACAGGCTCAGAAAAGTCAAAAATAGTGAGATATCTTGCAGAGGGATGCAGCACTCTTAAAATTGCAAAGCTTCTGAAGCGTGATCATCGAACAATCAAGCGTTTCATTCAAAATAGTCAACAGGGTCGCAAGAAGCGTGTGGAAAAACCAAGGCGCAAAATAACTGCCCATGAACTGAGAAAAGTCAAGCGTGCAGCTGCCACGATGCCACTTGCCACCAGTTTGGCCATATTTCAGAGCTGCAACGTCACTGGAGTGCCCAAAAGCACAAGGTGTGCAATACTCAGAGACATGGCCAAGGTAAGAAAGGCTGAAAGACGACCACCACTGAACAAGACACACAAGCTGAAACGTCAAGACTGGGCCAAGAAATATCTCAAGACTGATTTTTCTAAGGTTTTGTGGACTGATGAAATGAGAGTGAGTCTTGATGGGCCAGATGGATGGGCCCGTGGCTGGATTGGTAAAGGGCAGAGAGCTCCAGTCCGACTCAGACGCCAGCAAGGTGGAGGTGGAGTACTGGTTTGGGCTGGTATCATCAAAGATGAGCTTGTGGGGCCTTTTCGGGTTGAGGATGGAGTCAAGCTCAACTCCCAGTCCTACTGCCAGTTCCTGGAAGACACCTTCTTCAAGCAGTGGTACAGGAAGAAGTCTGCATCCTTCAAGAAAAACATGATTTTCATGCAGGACAATGCTCCATCACACGCGTCCAAGTACTCCACAGCGTGGCTGGCAAGAAAGGGTATAAAAGAAGGAAATCTAATGACATGGCCTCCTTGTTCACCTGATCTGAACCCCATTGAGAACCTGTGGTCCATCATCAAATGTGAGATTTACAAGGAGGGAAAACAGTACACCTCTCTGAACAGTGTCTGGGAGGCTGTGGTTGCTGCTGCACGCAATGTTGATGGTGAACAGATCAAAACACTGACAGAATCCATGGATGGCAGGCTTTTGAGTGTCCTTGCAAAGAAAGGTGGCTATATTGGTCACTGATTTGTTTTTGTTTTGTTTTTGAATGTCAGAAATGTATATTTGTGAATGTTGAGATGTTATATTGGTTTCACTGGTAATGATAAATAATTGAAATGGGTATATATTTTTTTTTGTTAAGTTGCCTAATAATTATGCACAGTGATAGTCACCTGCACACACAGATATCCCCCTAACATAGCTAAAACTAAAAACAAACTAAAAACTACTTCCAAAAATATTCAGTTTTGATATTAATGAGTTTTTTGGGTTCATTGAGAACATGGTTGTTGTTCAATAATAAAAATAATCCTCAAAAATACAACTTGCCTAATAATTCTGCACTCCCTGTACGTCCGAACGTAGGAATTTGACCGGGATCTCCCAGGCAGTGTATCCGAAGAGGGCTCAAGGGATGTTGGATCAAGATTTAGGTTTGCCCCAGTCAAAGGATTTTCACCTTGAAAAAACGACTAAGTCCGAAAGTAAAAATCTCCACTGAGGGCTCCCACGACACGTATCCGAGGAAGAGTTCCAGGAGGACGGATTGGACTGGCGACTTGGTCCTGCTGAAGAAAATCTCTAGAAAAACGACTAAGTCCTAAGGTCGACCTTTTGACTGAGGCCTCCCGCGGGCTGTAGCCGAGCAGGGCTCCATCGCAGTCAGCCTTAAAATTTGACTTTGCCCTGGTCAAGGTGTGTCCAGATGACCAGATTGGTGCTATTCGTTTCTAAGCGCTAAAAAGCATTAATTCTTTCAAATTCATATCTCCGGATCCTTTTATCCGATGTTATTCGTTTTAGTGTCATTTTAAAGCTAAAAATACATCATATTTTTATAAATTGGTTTTGGATTTTTAAACTGTTTCCCGTGTTTTATTTCACTACTGTTTTGTGATATTTGAATGCTTTACGCTTTGTCTCCTAAGTTAAGCCTTGTCTCTCGTTGCCAAACTACCAAGGTTTGAGCTAGGTTTAATTTATTGAGACCTAACTGGACCTAAGTGGAGGTTAGTGGCTTATTGCTAAGTGTAGGTACTTACCTGCCCTTACCAATAACCCATTCTCCAACATATTTGGTAGCAGCGATGGGATCCTGTACTTGTGTTCAGTATCACGTTACAGTTTTAAGTAAAGCAAATTTAAAATCCTTTCAATTGTCCTAGTGCAAAAAATTTTTACATTTTTTATTTGGATTAATTTAAATGATTGAATTTTTGTGATTGTTCTAAATTCTTGTTTCCAGGTTTTGCAAAAAGTTTTTGTTGACACAAAACTAGGGAACCATAGAGCTCGATCTGGCTAGCCTACCCACAATGACAGTAGTCCAGCTTAGGGTGTTGTGTACTGAGAGGGGGTTACCTTCAGCCACTAACCTCAGTAAGCATGTCATGATCAAATCCCTGACAGCATGGGCTGAGGCCCAAGAAGTAGGCCCAGAGGAGGAAGAAGAAGTGGAGGATGCTAGCTCCAACCACTCAGGGGAGGGAGAGCATCTGAGCCTGGGTGAGGAGGAGGAAGACCAGTCCTCACTGCACACAGTTAATAGGGTCATACCCAAAGCTAGTTGGGAGAAGGGGATCCCTACAGAAGGAGAGAACCTGCTCTTTCCAATAACCCATTTTCCAACGTCCTGTTTGTGCCGCTCTAATCTGCATCACCATTGGTAAACCAGACAAGTTACAACAACAATCAAATGCCCAGGATGACATTCAATTAAAGTATATTTTAATGTATTAAATGAACATTTAATGTAAGCAATCAGGGATTTGTAAAGCGCACTATTCACCCGTGAGGGTCTCAAGGTGCTGAGGAGGGGAAGGGGAAACGGTGGGAAGGGGAGATGCTGCTACTGCTCGAACAGCCACGTCTTGAGAAGTTTCCTGAAGGTAAGGAGGTCTTTGGTCTGGCACAGGTGGGTGGGAAGAGTGTTCCACGTTTTGGCGGCGAAGTGCGAGAATGATCTACTGCCGGTTGTAGTTCTGTGGACGCGTGGGATGGTTGCGAGGGCAAGGTTGGCGGAGCAGAGAAGCCGGGTCGAGGTGTAGAAGGAGAGTCGTCTGTTGAGGTATTCTGGTCCGGTGCTGTGCAGTGCTTTGTGAGCACGGGTGAGGAGTTGAAGGTGATTCTTTTGTTGACTGGGAGCCAGTGCAGGTTTTTCAGGTGGTCTGTGATGTGCAGTGGCGGGGTATGTCCAGGATGAGGAGTGCGGAGGCGTTCTGGATGCGTTGCAGCCTCTTCTGGATTTTGGTCGTGGTTCCTGCGTAGAGGGCATTGCCGTAGTCCAGTTTGCTGCTTACGAGAGCCTGGGTGACTGTTCTTCTGGTTTCGGTGGGTATCCATTCGTAGATCTTTTGCAGCATGCGGAGGTTGTTGAAGCAGGAGGAGGAGATGGCGTTGACTTGCTGTAAGAAATATGGTGCATTTAGCATTTTACAAAACCATCATTTACAGTGACTAATTTGTAAAACAAATTTCAGATATCTATGAGTAACAATGTTAGGTGCACAATTTAGGTATTTTAAACAAAAATGCGCCACTGCCGGACTTTCATCAGAACAATTTCAATGCAAAGCTACATTATTTGTACAAGTAACAGTTCTGTTTGCATGGTTTACCTTGTACTTAATTTGTAAAAAACAAAAATGAGTGTAAGAACCCAAAGTTTGCTTATGGTTTGATCGCCAGCGCTACTAGTGCACGGGCTGCCTAGACTTGATTGAACTTCATGCTTCTTTCTTCCATTACTCTACACTTCCTAATTCTTTATCTCATTTCTGTAGGTTCTTTTTCGTCCCTGCTTTCTCACTTTTTCCTGGGTTTCCTATCTGTCGCATCATCCTTCTGCCTTTCTCTCTCTCTTGCTCTGAGTCAAAGTCTGATGATGAAAAATAAGTCCTCATCCCCAAACCTGACTGATAATGCCCACCACCAGCAACTTTCTGTACAAATAACTCACAGTTTTTTTGTATTATAGCCCCTTAGCACAATCACAAACCTGCAGCTCCCTAACTCACTGAGTACCAGTCCTCATGGAGTCTCTTAACCTCTTGGGTGCCCAGGACGAGCTGGTCTCACCCTCAACAACGGTTGCCTAGTGCCGACGACTAGACCAGCTCGTCCTGCTATGGGCCACCGGGGGGAGCGCTAGCGTTCCCCCCTATGGCCAAGCACCCCCCTCCCCCGCCACACCTGACCCTCCCGTGATGTCTAATAACGTCAGCACGCGATCATCAGAGACCTACCCCTCCTCGCTGGACAGAGGAGAAATGCAAAAGCATTTCTCCTCCGATCACGTGGAGGGGCGAGAGAGGCATGAAAGGAGAGGAAAGGCCTTTCCTAACCTTTCATGTCTCTCTCTGCATTTCTGCTGCCTGATCGTCATCGGGCAGCAGAAATGCCACTAGACACTAGGGATTTTTTTTTGTTTTTTTGTTTATGTCATAAGGGGAGCAGCCCCTTGGGCAAGGGCCGCTTCCCGGGGGGGAATTATTTTTAGGCCTTTTCTGCCCCCCTGGGGGCAGATCGGCCTAATCCAATTAGGCCAATCTGCCACAGGGTGGGCAGAAACACCTAGACACCAGGTATATATATATATTTTTTTTGTTTATATATTTTTTTATATGTGGGGAGTGACCCCTTAGGCAAGGGTCGCTCCCCTGGGGAGCACATTGTCTTTAGGCCATCGGCCAATTTTTATTAAGCCAATCTGCCCCCAAAGGGGGCAGAAATACCACTAGGTATCAGGGATTTAAAAAAATATATTTATACATAAGGGGAGCGGCCCCTTGGGCAAGGGCCACTCCCCAGGGGGGCAAAATATTTTTAGGCCTTTTCTGCCCCTACTGGGGGCAGATCAGCCTATTATAATTAGGCCGATCTGCCCCCAGGGGTGGCAGAAACCCCTAGACACCAGGGATTTTTTATTTTTTTATTTGTGTTTTTATTTTTATATGTGGTGAGCAATCCCTTAGGCAAGGGTCACTCCCCTGGGGGCAAAATGAACTATAGGCCATTTCTGCATCCTTGGGGGCAGATCGGCCTATTTTTATTAGGGTGATCTGCCCTCAAGGGGGGGCAGAAACCTCTAGGCACCGGGGGTCTTTTTTTGTTGCACCAATTTCACGCAAGGGGGGCGACCTCTTAGGCAAGGGTCGCTCCCCTGGCGGAGTAAATTCATTTTAGGCCATTTCTGCTCCCCTTGGGGGCAGATCGGCCTATTTCTATCAGGCCGATCTGCCGCCGGGGGCGTCAGAAACTACTTAGGCACCAGGGACTGGTGTGTGTGTTTTGTTTGATGGCCAGCCCCTTGGGCAAGGGTCGCTCCCCATGGGGGCACATTACTGTTGGCCATATCTGCCCCATGGGGGCAGATCGGTATATTTTTGGAAGGCCCATCTGCTCCCAAGGGGGGCAGAAAGCCCACCAGAGACCATGGAAGATTTTTTTTTCAAAATAAGAGGGTGGGGGAATGGCCACACACCCCCACCCCAAATTAACGGGGCTAAAGTTGTTCTGCCCACCATTGGGCAGATGGGGCAATTACCCCAAATCCACACCCTGGGGGAGGGGGAGAAAGTCTACTAGATGCCAGGGAATTTAAAAAAAAAATGTGTGGTGGTGGCTAACCAACCAGTATGGGCATGGTTATTCTCCCACCTCATCTGAAGGGGGTAACAGTCTTTCAGCTCTCCTCTCACACACTAAAACATCTTATCATACGGCAAGCAAGAGGGCATTTGATTATTTTGTGTTTTGGTTTTAATTTTGGGCCATGAGAGCTTGGCTAGCTCTCAAAATCGTCCCACTTGGAATGGTGAGGGTTGCACTTTTTGGACTTTAGGATGCTTCCATGTAGAAAAATCTACAAGATCTAGAAAACTAAACATCTGGGTGAGTCCAGGGTGGTGTGCTTCACATGCATACCGCACCATTTTCTTAACCACAATGCCCTGCAAACCTCCAACTTTGCTGGAAATCACACATTTTTGTGATGGAACCTTCCGGAATCTGCAGGAATTCACAAAATTCCTACCACCCAGCATTGTCTCATCTATATCGATAAATATTTTGCCCCACTTGTCAGCCTAAATTTATTTTTTTTCAAACTGCCCTTTTGGACCCGCTTTGGTTCCCCCTCAATTTCAACATGTTTTTGGTTCTTCCCTGTCACAGGCACTTGGCCCACCTACACAATTGAGGTATCATTTTTACCAGGAGATTGAGGGGAATGTTAGTTGGTAGGAAATTTGCCCCGGTGTGGTGATCACACACAGAAATGTGGGAAAAATTTGATTTTTTTAGCTAAATTTGAGGTTTGCTGAAGAATCTGGGTAAAAAAAACAGTGGGGGATCCACGTAAGTCACACCTCCATGGATTCCCTGGGGTGTCTAGTTTTCAGAAATGTTTGGGTTTGGTAGGTTTCCCTATATGGCTGCTGAGCCCAGGACCAAAAGCACCGGTCCCCCTCCCGCAAAAACAGGTAGTTTAGTATTTGATAATTTTGATGTGTCCACATAGTGTTTTGGGTCATTTCCTTTCGCGGGCACTAGGCCTACCCACACAAGTGAGATACCATTTTTATTGGGAGACAAGGGGGAACGCTGGGAGGAAGGAAATTTGTGGCTCCTTCCAGATTCCAGAACTTTCTGTCACCAAAATGTGAGGGAAAAGTGTTTTTTTGGCCACAGTTTGAGGTTTGCGAAGGATTCTGGGTAACAGAACCTGGTGAGAGCCCCAGAAGTCACCCCATCTTGGATTCCCCTAGGTGTCTAGTTTTCAAAAATGCACTGGTTTGGTAGGTTTCCCTAGGTGCCGGCTCAGCTAGAGGCCAAAATCCACAGCTTGGCACTCTGTAAAAAACAGCTCTGTTTTCTTTTGGAAAATGTGATGTGTCCACGTTGTGTTTTGGGGCATTTCCTGTCACGGGCGCTAGGCCTGCCCACACAAGTGAGGTACATTTTTTATTGGGAGACTTGGAGGAACACTGGGTGGAAGGAAATTTGTGGCTCCTCTCTGATTCCTGAACTTTCTGTCACCAAAATGTGGGGGGAAAGTGTTTCTTTAGCCAAATATTGAGGTTTGTAAAGGATTCTGGGTAACAGAACCTGGTGAGAGCCCCACAAGTCACCCCACCCTGGATTCCCATAGGTGTCTAGATTTAAAAAATGCACAGGATTGGTAGGTTTACCTAGGTGTCGGCTGAGCTAGAGGTCACATTCTACATCTGGGCACTTTGCAAAATAACACATCAGAAAATATAATGTGTCCATGTTGCGTTTCCTGTCGCGAACATTAGGCCTACCCACACAAGTGAGGTACCATTTTTATCGGGAGACTTGGGGTCACACAGAATAGCAAAACAAGTGTTATTGCCCCCTGTCTTGCTCTACAATTTTACCTTCCAAATGTAAGACAGTGTGTAAAAAAGACATCTATTTGAGAAATGGCCTGTAATTCACATGGTAGTATGGGCACCCCGGAATTCCGAGATGTGCAAATAACCACTGCTTCTCAACACCTTATCTTGTGCTCATTTTGGAAATAAAAAGGTTTTCTTGCTACCTATTTTTAACTCTTTATATTTCAGCAAATGAATTGCTGTTTACCCGGTATGGAATGAAAACCCATGGCAAGGTGCAGCTCATTTATTGGCTCTGGGTACCTAGGGTTCTTGATGACCCTACAAGTCCTATATATCCCTGCAACCAGAAGCGTCCAGCAGACATAACGGTATATTGCTTAAAAACATCTGACATCGCAGAAAAAAGTTACAGAGTAAAAAGTTGAGAAACATTTCTGTTTTTTTACCTAAATTTCATTTTTTTTTTATTTCAGCTGTTATTTTCTGTATGAAAACCTTGTAGGATCTACAGAAGTGACCCCTTGATGAATTCAGAATGCTGTCTACTTTTCAGAAATGTGTAGGTTTATGGAATCCGGCATAGGTTTCATACCGATTTCTGTCACTAACTGGAAGGAGGCTGAAAGCACAAAAAATAGTAAAAATGGGGTATGGCCCAGTAAATGCCAAAATTGTGTTGAAAAATTTGTGATTCAAGTATGCCTGTTTCTGAAAGCTGGGAAGCTGGTGATTTAAACACCACAAATCCTTTGTTGATGCCATTGTCAGGGAAAAAACCACAAGCCTTCTTCTGCAACCCTTTTTTCCCATTTGTTTTTTAAAAACAAAATGTTTGCTGTATTTTTGCTAATTTCTTGGTCTCCTTCAAGGAAACCCACAAACTTTGGGTATCTCTAGAATCCCTAGAATGTTGGAAAAAAAGGACACAAATTTGGCGTGGGTAGCTTATGTGGACAAAAAGTTATGAGGGCCTAAGCAAGAACTGCTCAAAATAGCCAAAAAAAGGCCTGGCACCTGAGGGTGAAAAGACCTGGCAGCGAAGGGGTTAATGGGGAATGCTTTACAGTAACGTATGCTACAGTCTAACAGTCCGGTGAAGAAGGATGTCCTTGTTTGTGGAACAGTTGGGATGCATTCAGGGGCAGCACTAGCTTTGCTATCAGCAACTGGTACCCTAATCAAACCATGTAACCAGCACACCTCCCCTCCCCTGCATAATTGATTTTGTTAAGGTTAGATTTTATTAATCAAATTTGACACCTAGCCTAGCTTGGCGCTGTAGGCCTGTTTGGACAGTCTGCCCTGGGTAGCGTCCCAAACTTAAATCCTTTCTATAAGGTACAGTGGCAGCTTGCTTCTGTGGTTGTCAGGGCTCCACTCTCTTTTCTCCCCAAGCCCACATTTGTTAAAAGTCTTTACAACTGCTCAGAAACTCCCACACACTTGCAAACTGCAGATTTCACTCACCCCCCAGTGGCACTTCCTCCCTTGGTCAGGGTGAGGCATTTGAAATGCACTGATGTCTGATTGCACATGTGCAGACTTGCCATCTGCAAATAACATTTGCCAGGCTGTCGATCACACAGCCATGAGATCTGTGAGACCATTAGTCCAGCAAAATCATAGTATACTGGACTAATTTTCACCCCTGGAGGACATCAAGAAAATCTGTTTTGTTTCACAGCAGAGGAAATAAGTCCATCAGAGTAGCTCATGTGATGGCCTCGTATGACTAAGGGCCTCATTATGACTTTGGCAGTCTTCCTTCAGAGAAGACCACCGATCCGCTGCAGCCAGCATACCGCCAGTGCTGGCTGTATGCTGGCCTCCCTATTAGGAGTTTTCCATAGGGACAGCGGGCAAAAACAGTGTTTCTGCCCACTGGCCCAGCGGAAAACTGACCACAACAGTGACACCGACTCGTAATCAAGCCGGCGACAATGTTGTGGTGCGCCGGATGCGACGGCACCTGTCGCGCATTTCACTGCCCGTAATTCGGGCAGTAAAATGTGCAACGGGGCTGTCCATGGGGAACCCTGCAATGCCCATGCCAAGGGCCTGGGCAGTGCATGGGACCCCATGGGGCCCGATGCTCCCTTTCCGCCAGCCTTTGCATGGCAGTGAGACTGCCATGGAAAGGCTGGCAGAAAGGGGACTCATAATTTCCAGGGTGGAGCTGCTTGCAGCGCTGCCCTGGCAGATTGCAACCGCTGAGACCGCCAGGCTGTCGACAGGTTGCAACCTGGCAGTGCTGGCGGTCGGACTGTGGCCCATCTGCCAAGGTCATGATAGGGCGGCCGGAGGGCCCTGTCTGTAGCGGTCTGACCGCCATCGCAAGTTTGGCAGTCTTGGGACCGCCACACTAGTAATGAGGGCCTAAGTCCCTATGCTAGATAATAATAATAGATAATGTGTCAATATATCGGCTACCAGCTGTGAAGAGATACCTGTTGAAGCTGCTCTCCCACACTTACAAGGCAATACACAGCAAAGGACCAGCATACCTCAACAAATGAGTGATTTCCCACCAACCTACCAGGTAACTCCGTTGCAGATCCTTCTACCTAGCAGCTCCCCAGTGCATCAACCGGGCAAACAGCCCGGCTGCTCTTTCTCCAACATGACGGCCAAGACCTGGAGCACCCTCCCCTTGCACCTCAGAGCCTCTCTGTTGCTCCAACAGTTCAGGAAGGTCCTCCAGGCATGGATGTTCAACCGACAGGAACAGGCAAAGTGATCCAGCAGGATGTCCGTACAGTGCCTCGAGACCCTCATGGGTGAAGCAGCCATGCTAGACAAATCCTGATTGATTGATCATGGAAAAAATGTAGTCAACAAAGAAGATAGAGAGTCAAATTTGAAATTGGTAACCTAAAATAAGGATCTCAGTTAAATGAAAACTTGTGGAAGGGAAGGGTTTGGTTTTTTGCAGCATGAGGAGAGTGAGAAAGTGGGAGACATAGAGGGTGGGAGATCAGATGTGTAATTACTTGGTTGCTAACATGTACCTATTGCACACCCCAAAGTATACAAAAAGTGGTAGATGGAATGCTTAAATTAATCTCAGCCACTGATAATTACTGAGGCCGTATTGTTATTCTGCACACCATGCCACCTCAGTTTGGACCCAGAAATATGCAAACCAGTCTTGATCCTGCTCCAGTGAGAACAGTCTAGCCCGAACTGCCAGGTCAGGTCCTACCTGAACCAGAATACAAGCAACCTATGACCAGTTTTACCATAGAGAAATATGTGTATCTTTAGATGTGAGAGTTGTCACTTTGGTGGGCAGGAACTCACTGAAAACAGGTCCAGGAGCTGTTGGGGAGCATTTTATGTCCCTAAGGCTCAGATCAGGAAGCCAGCAGACTAGCCCTTTGAGTCAATCTGCAGTCCTGGATTTAAGATGAAGTTGAAGGTCCAGTTCTTTTTACCCAGGCAAGAGAGCAGCAGGCCGCAGGTCAACACAGCAAGGCAGCAGTCCCTTTAGAGTAGCAATCTAGCAGAGTTGCAGTTCTTGTTGCGGCACAGTAGTCCTTCTTCCTGGCAGAGCATCCACAAGACCAGAAGTGTACTGAAATTATGTTGTCCGCGGTTCTTATTTTATACACAGTTATGCCTCTGAAGTGAGGAGAAGATTCTAGAGGCATGCCTTTGAAGTGCAGAGATGCCCTGCCTTCCCTGTCCTGGCTCCAGACTAACTACAGGGGATTTGCAGTCCTTTGAGCGGAGACAGGACACAGCCTATGCAAGTGTAAGTAGGTCTGAGCTCAGACCCCCTCCCATCCTGCCTGTGATGGCCCATCCTATCACACCTAAGCTCCCATTGTGTGTGGCTGTTTAAGAGGAATGCACAAAGCTCAACTGTCACCCACGCCCAGCCACCCATAGACAGGCTGCAAGCACCAAATGGTTAAGGCAAGAAAATGACAACTTTTTTAAATGTGCCATTTTCATAATTGTAATTTAAATCTTACTTCACCATAAGTTAGAGTTTTAAATTAGGATTCCAGAGATGCCAAACATGATTTGGTTATCTGTTTCCATTTAGAAATTATACTTTTAAAATGTAATAAGGCAACTCCAAGAACAATATGGTAGAAATAGGCCTTGCAGTAATGAAAAACTAATTTAACAGTTTAGCAGAACATGTAAAACGTTAAAGTACATGTTCAGCTCCTTATGTACACTGCACCCTGCCCTCTGGGGTGCCCAGGGCCTTCCCTATCGGTTACATATGTAATAACAAGCATTTGCAATGCAACGGGTCTCGCGTTTACTCGAGTTGAAGCTATTCGCTTTGTAAACTCCTAACTGGACTTTTTTTGCCACATAAACTGAAAAGTAAAACAGTTTTACATAAGCGAGATGATGGCCACCATGAGCGCAAAGCAAACACACGAAAGAAAACAGAACTTCGCTTGCAGTGAAACCTATTGGCAAAAGTTCAATTATCCATGTAACTAGCAAAAGTGCAATTATCCACATTACAGGCAAAAGTGCAATTATCCATGTAAGAGGGTCGATGTCATGCAAAGCGCTCAGAGAGATCGGACTACCTACGAAATAAAGAGAAAAAATAGTGCAGAAATCATACTGAAAACACAGAGCCTCGTATGTGTTCAGTAGTTTACCGGTGCGCTCAAGGCGGGCTAAACATCCGAAAAGGCATGACGTAGGCATGCCTTTCACTAATTAAATGAAGCTAATTTTAAAAGGCAAGCCCACAAACCAACCAAAATGATAGGCTTGACATGGGCGTGGTTACAAGCCGACAGAGAGATTACACCAGGGACAGAACGCTTTGCGCTCAACCCTAAAAAGGAGGTTTTAGGCCCGGCAAACAGTTTATTTTTCCAGGTCGAAATGGCAGGTTAAACTGCACTCACAGGCTCTCAATGGCAGGCCTGAGACATGTTTAAAGGGCTACTTGAGTTGGTGGCACAATCGAAGCTGCAGGCCCATCACTATTTAATTTACAGGACCTGGGCACAAGTAGTGCCACTTTACTAGGGACTTATAAGTAAATTAAATATGTACATTTTGTTTAAGCCAAATCACCATGATTTTAAGGAGATAGCACAAGCACTTCAGTACTAGTTAGCAGTGGTAAAGTACGCAGAGTCCTAAGGCCAACAAAACAAATTAAATGAAAAGTAGGATGAGGACGGAAAAAGGCTTGGGGATAGCCCTGCTAAAAGGACCAGGCCCAACACAACCCCCTTCAGCCTAAAGCCAAGTAGACTAATCAACACTTGATGGACTTCCCTGGGGTAGTAAATACAAATATTATCAGAGTGTGACGGCCTCTCAGGGCTTTGGGTTAAAGTGGCACTGCACCTGCAGCTCCAGTGAGCGCTATGCCCAAGCCTAGGCTTCTATGTGCTTGGGTCAGGTTGAAAATGTCAGTGTTTTTGGACACCCCTACTTCATTTTGTGCTGCATCTCATGTAATAATAAGATGCATTGCATAATACCCATTTACAGGGAGTGGGGTTGGTTTAAAAAACAGAAGTGCCAGTCAGTGACTGACATTGGTGAGGGCATGCACCTGTTCACCTGGACCAATGTCTGCTCTTGCCAGTGGCGGCAGCCACCATTTGGAAGGCAGAAGGTGTCCCTGCACAGCTTCCATTTTACAAGTGCCTAATCACCAACCTTGGGGGGTAGGTAACAGCTCAATGAATTGTAGCTTCAGTTGTGGTCACCAAGCATTGAAACACTGCTTAGAGAATACCAAAAGCGAAGGGGCGCCCATTACATGAGTGCTTTCCTTTGCGATTCCTTATGGGTCGCAAAGTGCACTGTCCTAGTCAGAAAAAGGTTTTTGATTTACAGTTTGGCGTTTGTACATTTTGTGAGTGCAACATGTTGTTTTATGAATTGCAGTCTTTGTAGCCTTATCTTGTTTTGTTCATCAGGACCTTACTCTCAACCGAAAGTGGAATGGCGGAAAATATACATCACAAGATGTCTCTAATGTTGTTTAGCTCTTACGAGCACGGAAGAAAGGTAGGCAAATACAATGATTGCTTTTTGTTCAAGCTTCCCAGTTGCTAAGTGACTGACTCAAAAAGAGCAACTGCAGCGAAAGTGTTAAAATGTAAATGCTTAAACAGTATAGACCGGGGAGATCATAGTTTCATTAGAGAAGAGGCTATAAAGTTAGGCCTAGGTAATTACCTTGGTCATTAATGCCGGAGAATTCCATACTCCGCTGAGAAGCCATTGCGGTGCTCGCGCCGTCTGTGCTCGCGCGGTCGAACTGCAGGAGCCTTTTATTTCATCAGCACAGCCCGTAAGCAAACAGCGGCATCTTTCCAGGTGTACTTTGCAAATTGGGGTTTAAATGTGGAACACATCAAATTAAAATTCAATATTAATTATTTTGTCTTCCTAGGAGCCTGAGTAGTATAAAGCAGCAAGGGTAATTGTCTAATTCATTGTATGCGTCTACAGTAAACTTAATCATTCTGTCGTTCCATAATAAAAGGTTATTATAGAAACAAAGATACCGATTTCACATATGGTAGGCGAGGGAGAACTCGACGAGCTAGTCTCCAAGGTAGACTCGTAGCTCTTGACAAATGATGCCCATGCTGTGATCAGATACTTAACAAGGAATCTCGTTATTAACTAGGCCTGTACAGATAATTAGCACTTGAGCTTCAAATTTAAAGTCTGGCTTGAGATGTATAATTTATCAAAAGCCCTAGCTCGCTGTCAAGGCCCTATAATAAGGCAGCGTTATTGATGAATTGAGATTAAGAGCAGATTGAAGACAAAATTAGGGCACTGCTTAGTCTGAAAAGGTCTGATTTCAATGTTTACCGTACTAATTTGGAATTATTTTGGTAAATGGATGTGGTCCCCAAGTGCAGCGGAGTATAAAATAATAAACTATGCATCATTATTCTAACACAAACTATTGTTATGTCCATGCTGGATTGTAAAGCGTGAACAGAATAGCCAAGTAGCTGTTTGTGGGATACCCATAGATGTTTTTTATACAGCCATCTACACAGTTTAATTGTACACACATTTATTACATTAGATCTGCCTAATAGGCTCATTGATTGTTACTATAGTATTGAGTTGTTGCAATATTAAAGTATTGGTTCTAAAGTGTATGTTATTTCTATAGTGATGATACTTTATTTATTTCCTAAAAGGGACAGGTGTGCTCCACCTTAGAACAGGAAAAACTGCTACCTTGTCTGAGAGATTAGATCAGAGGGTAAGTATAGCAGGTTTTCAATTTGAAGTCACTGTTAACCCCTTAGGTGCTGCGACTCCTCACCCCCATCAAACTTTAGAGTGTTTTGAGAAAAATAGGAAAAAAGTGCTCCAGAGAAAAGTATCTGTTATTTCCTCTAGAGATGGTATCCATGAACGGTTTCTGGTACTAAAGTCACAATCTTCCCAGCTTCCAGGAACATGCAGAGCTGAATCCAAAAACCTAATTTTTAACCATAGTTTTGGAATTTCTCTGAGAGGTTGCCTATTTTCCCGAGATTATGTGCTCTCCACCTACTTCCAGTTTGTGGTGGAAACCAGTTTGAAACCCATGGGTGATCCAGAAAAGCTATAGATTTCTGAAAAGTAGACAACATTTCAAGTTCTGCAAGGTGTCATATGTGGTTTGGTTAAGGAAAATAACGATTGAAATCAAGAAAAATTAAAAACGAGTAGGAAAAAAACTGGCAGATGTGACAAATTTTACATCTGTAACTTTTTGTTATGATGGCCCATTGACAATAGCAATATAGCATTACATCCACTCGACCCTTTTGGTTGTGGGAACATATAGGGTTAGTAGGTTTTGCAAGAACCCAAGGTACCCAGCACCAACAACTGAGCTGCACCGTACAATGGTTTTTCATTGAGTACTGAGTATAGGCAGACTGAAAAATGGGTATCAAGGAAACATATGTATTTCTGAAACCGACACAAGACATGGAGTTGAGGAGCAGTGATTATTTCTACATCTCTGAATTAGTGGGTAGCTGTACTAGTGTGTGTGATTTGGAGGGTATTTTTCAAAATGTCATCTTTCGTATACACTGGCTTATATTTGAAAGACAGAAATGCAGTGAAATTCACCTGTTTATAACAAATGTTCTACTATTCTACGCTCCCACAAGACTCCCAATAAAAATAGTACCTCACTTGTGTGGGTAGACCCAGTGCTCCCGACAGGAAATGGCCCATAACTCAACATGGATACAGAATGTTTTTCCACCAAAAACTGATCCTTTTTTTCCAATGTGGGTAGCTCTAGGTTTTAGACCCTAGCTCAGCCCTCACCTAGGAAAACCTAGCCAACCTGTACATTTGTTAAGATTAGACACCTGGGGGTATCTAGGGTGGACTGACTTGCATAACTCTTATCATGTATTTTCACCCCGAATCCCTTGCAAACCTAAAACTTTGGCTAGAAAACAAATTTTCCTCATATTTTTGTGATGGAAAGTTCTGGAATCTGTGGGAAGCAACAAATGTCCTAGAGACTTCCCCTAGGTATCCTGAAATTAATGGTACCTTATTTGTGTGGGTAGGTCTAGTGCCCATGACAGGAAAATGGCCCAAAACGCAACATGGACGCATCCCATTTTTCCACTGAAAACTGACCTTTGTTTTCAAATGTGGGTAGTTCATAATTTTTGATCCTAGCTCAGCCGGCACCTAGGGAAACCTAGCCAACCAGTACATTTTTAAAAACTAGACACCTAGGGTTATCCAGGGTGGACTGACTTGTGTCGTTTTATTTACTCAGAATCCCTTGCAAACCTCAAACTTTGACTAAAAAAAAACACATTTTCCTTACACTTCCAACTTCTCATTGAAGAGAAACAGATTAGTAGGAAGAATGACTCCCCAAAAGAAATTAGGCCCTAGAAAAAGTCTTGGAATCTTCTTTCACATCTATTTTCCATACCCTGACTATCTCCAAATCCACTGACATTTTATATATATTTTTATATATATATAAATATTAATAATATCTAATCCGGCATACCCAGCCACATACACCAAACGGGGTTGGTGCATGTTGCGGTTGCCGGCAGCTGCTAACTATAACAACATTAAGGTGCTGCATGTTGCATGCACCAAGAAACTCGCAATCCAAGGCTTGTTCTTCGTGAAAGCTTGTTTATTGGCAACGCATTTAAGTCTCAACTGAGATCTTCACAGCCAGTACAACAAATAAGTGCACCACCACCTTTAAAAACGAATGTAAATTCATCACAGTAGAAATTTTAGAAAGAATTTTTCTCATTCTGCTGAAAGAAAGACTGCATCCTATAAAACAAATTACCGTAACCATTTCACATCAAAATAAAACAAAATATTTCCAAGAGATTATAACAAAAATATTTTAACATGATTCTTGAAAATCTCTCATTAATTGCCATGTAGCCCTCCTTACCCAATGTGAATATGATATTTCTTAATGATCAACTAAAAATACAACACCCCAATCACCAAACTCTAGTGCACTTACCTAAATTTATAATGAGTGAAACACAATATCCAAAAGTACATCAATTCATAATACAAACGAATTTCTAATCTAATGGGTGTGATGAAGTGATGAAACCCCTCAAACATTTTTTTGTACATGAAGAAAAATAAGGAAGAACGGAAGGAAGGCTCTCAACCAATGTGCACAGAAAGTTCCTCATCAGAGTTCAATCCCATTGGGGCCTTACTGTTAAGGCGTATAATGTATTCTGATTCCATAGTTCGTAGTTTTCTTTCCTTGTCACCTCCTCGTATAGTTGCCATCACTCTGTCAATACCAAAGAAAGAAAGCATATCAGGATTTTGGGAATGTACTTCTCGCCAATGTCTTGCAACAGGGTAACTTTGATCACAATTTTTGATTGCTCTCAAATGTTCTAAAATCTGTTTCTTCACTGAAAATATGTTGCTGCCTACATAACATAAGCCTCATGGGCATGTGAAAACATAGACACAGAAATCACTAGCGCACATAATAAACTTATTGATCTGTCGCTTTTGTCCTTTGGGCAACAAATAAGTCTTAATGTTCTTACAGCCCATACATGCTTTGTATTTTCCACATTTGTAAAAGCCTATCTGTTCCCATAGCCAACCACCACATTTGATGTTGCCTTTAAACTCACTGTGTATTAGCATGCCCCTGATAGAACTTGATTTCCTGTAAGTGATTAAAGGGTAGGGTAAAACGCTACATCCAATTATTGAATTTGATGTCATTAAGTGACAATTTTTGGAAACTATTCTTCTAATTTCCTGTGATTTCCCATTATAGGTTGTAATCATTCTCACCCTCCCCTCGTCACTCACAATTCTGGGTTTCTTAGGAAAAAGATCTTTCCTGGAGACTGTGCTCACTCTCTCTTTGGTTGTGGAAAGTACTTTATTTCAGTAACCCATTGCCTGAAATCTGCTTAACATAGTAGCTTCTTCTTTCTTAAAGGCATCAGTGCTGTTACAGTTGCAGTTAGCCCTCAGGAGGGGATACTCCACTTCAACTTAGTTGGGTGATGGCTTCATGCATGCAGCAAACTATTACCTGCTGTCTCCTTTCGATGCAGGGAAGTACAAATTGTGCCTTCTCTCACCTCAACAAGTACATCCAAGTAATCAATCGTACTGTTATGTGCAGGGTGTGTACAAGAAAGATTCAAATCATTATGCAAAATAAATGTCAAAAAATCCTGCAAACGACCTTTAGGGCCATCCCATATGACAATGCTATGTGGTTAGTCCATTGTTCATTTTCCTCTGTCCGACTACATTGTTGCTCCCACCACCCCATGAAAATACCTGCAAAACATGGGGCAAAACAACTCCCCATCACTGTCCCCGTAACCTGTCTGTACCATGCGTTACTGAAGATGACATTTTTTTTGGCTCAGACACAAATCCAGCATGTCCAATAGCATCATAGTGTGGTGGGAAACATCCTTTTTTACGACTTTTTTTTTACGAAGGTCGTGGTTAACGAAAGCGCAACAACGCTTTTTTTAACCACGACTTCGGTTTTTTGTGCCTTAACTACGCATGTCCTGAACAACGAACATGCGTGGTTAAGGTACAAAGAAGGGACTTGGCGAAGGTAAGTGGTGGGTTTAGGTTTTGGGGAGGGGGTGGGGGGTCGGGGGGTTTTAGGTTTTGGGGTGGGGTTGGGGGGGGTGGGGCGTTTTTGGTTTTGGGGAGTGGGTGGGGGGTCACGGGGTTTTAGGTTTTAGGGTGGGGTTGGGGGTGGGGCGTTTTTGGTTTTGGGGAGTGGGTGGGGGGTCAGGGGGTTTTAGGTTTTGGGGTGGGGTTGGGGGGGTGGGTCGTTTTTGGTTTTGGGGAGGGGGTGGGGGGTTTTAGGTTTTGGGGTGGGGTTGTGGGGGTGGGTCGTTTTTGGTTTTGGGGAGTGGGTGGGGGGTCAGGGGGTTTTAGGTTTTAGGGTGGGGTTGGGGGGTGGGGCGTTTTTGGTTTTGGGGAGTGGGTGGGGGGTCACGGGGTTTTTGGTTTTGGGGTGGGTTGGGGGGGTGGGGTGTTTTTGGTTTTGGGGAGTGGGTGGGGGGTCAGGGGGTTTTAGGTGTTGGGGTGGGGTTGGAGGGGTGGGGTGAGGGATGTAGGGTGAATGGTGCCTATTGCTAATGATTTTATCAGGAATGCCTTTACAACGAAATATCGTTGTTAAGGCATTCGTGGTAAAATCATTATTAGTAGCAACGAGGTCGGTGTTCCGACCTCGTTGTTAAGGCAGTAGTTGTTTTTGCAGTCGTTGTTTTGTCGTATATTCCACAGCAAAGATGTTGATCCTATGCCTATAAACCCTCTCTGTTCGCCTTGCACTCTCATCAAGCACTGCTAATGACCCCACAAATTACGGCACTCATGACATCTTTGATAACATCATTGATAATATCAATGTAATATTTGCAGTAACGTTTTTGACAAAATAACCCTGCATGGTGGGGCGTGAGTTATAGTTACCTTAGGGCACGAGTTCTAGTTACTAGAGGTAACTCTAACTATAACTGGTGAATTTCTATGGTTTCGTACGTTTAAAATGTGAGCATAACTATAACGTTCCTGTAACCTTTGTTATTTTAAGTGAATATATATTTTTATATATATAAACATATATATATTTATATATATATATTGAAAGGAGGACCCGGCACACCCAAGTATCTACTAATATCCAGAGAATTATTATCCCATATCTTCACAAATCACATTGTTCGAGAATTAAGGGCCAGATGTAGCAAAGTTTTGCGAGTCGCAAACGGGCCGAATCGCTATTTGTGACAGTGCAAAATCGGAAATGGGATGCAAAAAGCCCATTTCCGACTTGCAAAAAGCGATGGGACCCGTTTGCGACTCGCATCCGTTGCGACCCCATTTTGCGACCCGCAAATACCAAGTCGCAATTTGCAAGTCGCAAACCTTATGCAATTGCAACTCGCAAACTGCGACTAGTCGCAAAAAGCCCAGTTTGCATGTCCCATTTACCACTAACTCAGAGCAGGTGGTAACCATTACCAAAGTATAAAAGGAGACCCAGAAGGCATCTGGGTTACACGAGATGGCGGAGATATACCTGATAGCAGTGAGAAGGAGAGTCCACGCAGCCCAGCAGAGGAGGAGGAGGGGCCACAGACAGGAGAAGATATATAGAACAAGTCAGACTCTTTTTCAGCAAACTGAGGAAGAGATCTATGACAAATACCGCCTTAGCAGCGCAGCCATACTAGAATTAATAGATTTACTCAAACCACAGCTAGAACACCAGACTCTGCGTGGCTGCGCCATCCCTACGCATGTGCAAGTGCTATGCTCACTGCACCTCTTGGCCTCAGGGAGCTATCAGGGGGTCATTGCTGTGGCAGGTGGGGTATCCCAAAGTGCAGTGTCAAGGTTCCTCAGGGCCTTCCTAGATGCCTTAGTCACGCACATGTCCCACTTCATATACTTACCAAGGAATGAGGCAGAAATGAACAGCACCAAGCTGGACTTTTACCGCATTGCCCACTTTCCCCATGTCATTGGGTGTGTAGATGGGACACACATTCAAATATGCCCCCCTGCTAATCTAGAACACCTTTTCCACAACAGAAAGTGTACCCACTCACTCAATATTCAGGTTGTTTGTGACGCGCATTATGTCATCACGGACATTGTAGCTAAGTTTCCAGGCAGTACCCATGACTCATAAATTTTTAGGCATAGTGGGATACATCAACGCCTGGAACGTGGGGAATTCGGAGACGGTTACCTCCTAGGTAGAGCCACAGACACTTGCAGACATACACACAGGTCACTGTGCAGGACAATCTGGACTTCCTAACAGTGTACTTTTTGTGCCCAACAGGTGACAGTGCATATGCTCTTAGGCCTTGGATCATGACTCCGTTTTTAACACCCAGCAATGATTCAGAGAGGCAATACAACAGTGCACATAAGAGGACCAGGAACCTCATTGAGCGCACTTTCGGACTCCTGAAGGCAAGATTCAGATGCCTCCACCGCAGTGGAGGTGCCCTCCAATACACCCCCATTACCGCATTCAAAATTGTGGTCGCATGCGCCATCCTCCACAACATAGCCACCCGACGTGGGCTACCTCTCACCCCTGCAGACCCAGATCCTGATGATGAAGAGCAAGAACAACCACATCGCCATCATGGGGATAGGAGTATAGCTAATCAAGGCAGACTGAGACGGGAACACATTGCAACACAATATTTTGGACGGTACGTGTCAACT